>NW_019942712.1:268629-277882 GCF_002910315.2 Salvelinus sp. IW2-2015 | reverse complement strand
TTGATGACATAAAAAAGCAGTACTGGTCTCTGTATCCAAAGAGACCAAACAAGTGCGAGCGGAGGACTATGACTGGTTTGGTATCAAAAGACACCAAAACTGCAATGTACCTGTGCATGGGTTGTCTGTAGACATCAACATGCAAGTAGCTTTGTATCAAAAGAGCACAAACATGGTATACTGGTGGGTATCAAAAGACACACAACATGCAGTACTGGTTTGGTATCAAAAGACACAAACATGCAGTACTGGTTTGGTATCAAAAGACACAAACATGCAGTATCTGGTTTGGTTATCAAATACACAAACATGCAAGTACTGGTTGGACATAGGAAGGTCTCTAGTCTTTGAAACAATTTTTGGTCTCTGAACACGGGAGACACCTTTTTCATAGATCCTGAACACAAACATCAGAGAGAGGGAGAAGAAAGAACAGAGACGTTGGGAGAGAGAGTGAGAGAGAGAGGAGAAGGAAGAGGAGAGAGAGAGAGAGAGAGAGAGAGGAGAGAGAAGCAGAGACATGGAGAGGAGAGGGGAAGTAGAGAGAAAGAGAGAACAGAGAGAGAGAGAGACAGAGAGAGAGAGAGAGGGGAAGTAGAGAGAGTTTTTAAACATGTTGTTCTCAAGAGGCTAAGCCACAGTGGGCGATGTAGAAAGCTTTCTAGAAAGACAGAGAGAGGGAGAGAGAGAGAGAGAGAGAGAGAGAGAGCGAGACGGCTTGCTATATATGGAGACGGCTGTGTTCTCCGTAGGAATGATTGATTTTCATTAGCGCTGTCATTACCATTAGTCAGGAAGGATCAACTCACAGTGCAATGAACACAGAACATGGGAGAGACATTCAAAACAAAGCCTTGACTCCGTTACACTGTATGACAACTACAGAAGCATCATATGACATCTGGCATAAGGCAAACAAGTAAGTCCTCAAAATACTGACAACTGAAGAGGAAATTAATATGATGTAGGATTCACTTCCACTTAAAGCAAAGACAGCTTTCCGTTTGCCGATACTGTCCATGAGGAATCTCGATGACCATTACCCCGTTTTAATGAATGTGTTATCTCTTTAMTAAGGGACACAGTGTCATTTGGCATTAAGTACATTGACGTAAACTAAACTGCCTAGCTCTCCAAGTGGACACACACCAGACAAGCTCATTTTCAGCCACCTCAGAGAGCGAAAAGATACCGTCAGAGACTCATTATTGTTCCTAGGCCGTCGTTGTAAATAAGAATTTGTTCTTAACTGACGTGCCTAGTTAAACAAAGGTAAAATAATAATAAAATTGTCAAAACCTTCGCTTTGACCCAACAAATTTCTTTCCATCTCCTTTCCCCTTGAACATCCCAGAAGAGTGTCTGCAAGCACGCTATCTGAGAGCCAACGACATGACATAATAGACAGGTAAAGAACTACATAAATGTAAAATAAGAATACACACATTCATATTCTCATGCCTTAGCAATTCATGCAACATGTACTCATAATAACGGCTACGCCACAGTCCTCCATTTTGTTACATCGCTGAAGCTGGAGACTTATATTTCCCTCACTAACTTTAAACATCWGCTATCTGAGCAGCTAACCGATCGCTGKAGCTGTACATAGCCCATCTGTAAATAGCCCATCCAATCTACCTACCTCATCCCCATATTGTTTTTATTTACTTTTCTGCTCTTTTGCACACCAATATCTCTACTTGCACATCATCATCTGCTCATCTATCACTCCATTGTTAATTTGCTAAACTGTAATTACTTCGTTACTATGGCCTATTTATTGCCATACCTCCTCATGCCATTTGCACACATTGTATATAGACTTTCTATATAGACTTTCTACTTTCTATTGTGTTATTGACTGTACYRTTGTTTATTCCATGTGTAACTCTGTGTTGTTGTTTGTGTCGGACTGCTTTGCTTTATTCTTGACCAGGTCGCAGTTGTAAATGAGAACTTGTTCTCAACTAGCCTACCTGGTTAAATAAAGGTGAAATAAAATAATTACAAATTAAAAAATAAAATAAAAATACATTTGCTTACTGTTACAATTGCAGGTCCTGATCCTAAAACCAGTTCAAATCAAATCAATTTAAATTCAACAGATGTAGACCTTACCGTGAATGCTTACTTACAAGCCCTTAACTAAAAATGCAGTTCAAGAAATAGAGTTAAGAAAATACTTACTAAATACTTACTAAAGTTATTACTATTACTAAATAAAATCTAAAAGTAACACAAGGAAATGACATAAAAATAACGAGACTATATACTGAGTCAATGTACTGAGTCAATGTGCGTTAGGCACAGGTTAGTTGAGGTCATTTGTAAAGTGACTATGCATAGATAATAAACAGCGAGTAGCAGCAGTGTGAAAACAAAGTCTGTGTGTGGTGGGTTAAATGTAAATAGTCCGAGTGGCCATTTTATTAATTGTTCAGCAGTCATGGCTTGGAGGTCGAATCTGTTAAGGAGCCTTTTGGTCCTAGACTTGGTGCTCCGGTACCGCRTGCTGTGCGGTAGCAGAGAGAACAGTCTATGACTAGGGTGACTGAAGTCCATGGAAATGTTTTGGGCCTTCCTCTGACACATCCTAGTATATAGGTCCTGGATAGCAGGAAGCTTGGACCCAGTGAAGTACTGGGCAGTACACACTACCGTCTGTAGCGCCTTACGGTCAGAAGCCGAGCAGTTGCAATACCGGTCAGGATGCTCTCGATGGTGCAGCTGAAGAACATTTTGAGGATCTGTGGACCCATGCCAAATCTTTTCAGTCTCTTGAGGGGGAAAATGTGTTGTCATGCTCACTTCACAACTGTCTTGGTGTGTTTAGACCATGATAGTTGGTTGGTGATGTGAAACTCTCAACCTTCTCCAATTCAGCCCAGTCAATGTTAATGGGGCCTGTTTGGCCCTTCTTTCCTATAGTCCTATAGTCTTTGTCTTGCTCACATTGAGGGAGAGGTTGTTGTCCTGGCACCATATTGCCAGGTCTCTGACTGTCTCATTGTTGTCGGTGATCAGGCCTACCACTGTTGTGTCGTCAGCAAACTTAATGATGGTGTTGGAATCGTGCTTGGCCACGCAGTCGTTGGTCAACAGAGAGTACAAAAGGGGACTAAGCACACACCCCTGAGGGGCCCCAGTGTTTAGGATCAGCGTGGCAAATGTGTTGTTGCCTACCCTTACTACCTGGGGGCGGCCCGTCAGGAAGTCCAGGATCCAGTTGCAGAGGGAGGTGTTTAGTTCCAGGGTCCTTAACTTAGTGATGAGCTTCGTGGGCACTGTGGTGTTGAAAACGGAGCTGTAATCAACGGACAGCATTCTCACATAGGTGTTCCTTTTGTCCAGGTGGGAAAGGGCAGTGTGGAGTGRGATTGAGATTGCGTCATCTGTGGATCTGTTGGTGGGGGTATGCAAATTGGAGTGGGGTTTCCGGGAATGATGGTGTTGATGTGAGCCATGACCAGCCATTCAAAGCCCTTCATGGCTACCGAAGTTCTGCTGTAAACACTAGCGAGAATCGTTAGGAACCACCTGTGTCCTTGGTTCTCCCGTTTGATGTCAGTACTGTTCATTATAATAATGTGCTTCACACATGCTACTGAATGCAAGTGCAACGACAAGGGAAATGCAACAATTCCTCCAGCTAAGGCTTCAACCACAGTTTTCACTCTACAGTAGCGATCGTGCCATTCAGCTCATAAATTAGCTACAGATGGGCTTTCCTCCGCACTAAGGCTTCAATTTAACCTTTCACCTCAGCAACCTTGTTGGAGTGTCCTCCAGCTAATGTTTCAATTTAACCTTTCACCTCAGCAACCATGTTGGCGTGTCCTCCAGCTAATGTTTCAATTGAATCCTTCACTTTAGCTAAATATGTGGACTTTTTAGAGATCCATCACTCCACTCTGTTAAATAAATTGAACAGTCATCCTTATCATCAGATGGGCCTCACGTCCTCCACCATGTCTAGTGCATATAATCGAAACTAAACCATTTGCTGTGTTACAGTATCCTACCCTCCTCATAAAGGGGTTTAACTGAGGTGATATTAGTGTAAGGTGTTTACAGGTTCTACCCCCCCCCCCAATAAAGGGTTAACTGACATATAGTGTAACGTGTTACAGTCTACCCTCCATAAAGGGTTAACTGAGATATAGTTAACGTTGTTACAGTCTACCCCCCCCCCCCCCCCATAAATGGTTAACTGAAGATTTAGTGTAACGTGTACAGTCTACCCCCCCCCCATAAAGGTTAGGTTAACTGAGTATTAGTACTGTGTACGTACGTCTACCCCTCCATAAAGGAAGTTAACTGAGAATATAGTGTACGTATTACAAGTCTACCCCTCCTATAAAGGTTAAACTGAGATATAGTGTAACGTGTTACAGTCTACCCCCCCCATAAAGGTTAACTGAGATAGTAGTTGTAACGTGTTACAGTCTACCCCCCTCCATAAAGGTTAACTAGAGTATAGTGTGTAACGTGTTACAGTCTACCCCCCATAAAGGGTTAACTGAGATATAGTGTAACATGTACAGTCTACCCCCCTCCATAAATGTTAACTGAGAATATAGTTGTGTAACGTGCTACAGTCACCCCCCATAAGGGTTAACTGAGATATAGTGTAACGTGTTACAGTCTCCCCTCCATAAAGGGTTAACTGGAATATAGTGTAACGTGTTTACAACCCCTCCATAAAGGGTTTTAACTGAGAGTATAGTGTAACGTGTTACAGTCTACCCCTCCATAAAGGGTTAACTGAGTATAGTGTAACTGTTACAGTCTACCCCTCCATAAAGGGTTAACTGAGATATAGTTGTAACATGTTACAGTCTACCCCCTCATAAAAGGTTAAATGAGATATAGTGTAACGTGTTACAGTCTACCCCTTCATAAAGGGTTAACTGAGATTATGTGTAACTGTTACAGTCTACCCTCCATAAAGGGTTAACTGAGTATAGGTAACGTGTTACAGTCTACCCCTCCATAAAGGGTTAAACTGAGGTATAGTTGTAACGCTGTTACAGTCTACCCCTCCATAAAGGTTAACTGAGTATATTACATGGCCTTTGAACTATCATGAAAAAAGGTCCTCTTGATAAATTTCCTCCAGTTGTCATAAAACTTGTTTTGCATTTCCAATTAATTCCCCACACAACACTCACAACCCACCAGCATCCACCAGACACACACAAAATAATATACACTTTCATACACTTCAACATAAGGAGAAGTACGGTCCTTATTCTACTGAGGTTTGCTTGCAGTGGCTTTCTCCCAGCAGGCCCCTGATATCCTAATGCAAGGGCACATCTTATCTTGAACTTTAACCCAAACACCAGATGTGCTCAGGACGCGATGCTACAGGTATTTAGGTCAGTTCCGTAGTGCTGTGATGTGCTATTTTATTTGTTTTTTATTAAACTACACTAAACAGCCCCTGCGGTATGAACCATGTCTAAACTACACTGAAAGCCTGCTGAGGACTGAGGCATGTCAAACTACACTGAAACAGCCTGCTGAGGGACTGCATCAGTTCTCAAACTACACATGAAACAGCCTGCTGAGGGACTGAGTCATGTCAAAACTACACTGAAACAGCCTGCTGAGGACTGAGTCATGTCTAAACTACACTGAAACAGCTACTGAGGGACGAATCATGTCTAAACTACACTGAAACAGCCTGCTGAGGGATCTGAACCATGTCTAAGACTACACTGAAACAGCCTGATGAGGGAATTGAACCATGTCTAAACTACACTGAAACAGCCTGCTGAGGGACTGGAGTCATGTCTAAACTACACTGAAACAGCCCGGCTGAGGAGACTGAGTATGTGTTTCACTCATTGTTACACCGTGTGAAAAAAGGAGGTATTTTTTGCTAACTGTTTTGAGGTGAGTTTTATCAATGATCCCTCATAACCCTAAAAACAAACAAATTGTTAGCATAAACAGCAAGAACATGTATAAGGATATACTATTTGATGCTATGATAGTATCAACATGACAGTATATACTCTATTTTAGCCATGATAGTATTTCAACATGACAGTATATACTCTATTTTAGCCATGATAGTATTTCAACCATGACAGTAATTTACTCTATTTTATGCCATGATAGTATTCACACGACAATGATGGTTCTTCTCGTAAAAAACAAAAAGATTCAATGTAACATTAATTTGTCTTGACATATGTGTCAATAAACACATTGTAAATGTATTATATGTTATTCATTTACATATTTTGACGTAAAGTCTCATAAATGCCTAAGCGTGTTTCGTGTTACTGGTCGTCGGTTAGTCGTGAAAAAAAAAAAAACATATGTTGAGGGCCCCTTGATGAAATGTACCCGATTAGCCAAAATGTACTGCTTTTTCAAACACTTACATGATATACCCGTTTAAATGTACATACCCAATGCATGACCGAAGCGCCTGTATCAGGTGGAGCTGTGGTGTTATTACACTAGGTAGCAACATGCATAGTTCCTGCCATGAAAAATGCTTGATTATGTTCTGTAACTACACTGACAATGTGTTATTCTTTCAAACGACTATTTTTTGGGGAGACACCTGGTATTTCTTCCCCCCCCCCCCCCCGCCCCCCCCATGATTACAGGTTTATTTCGATTGTTATTCCAGGTCGAGGAATGCAGGCAGTTTTCCATTCCATTATTTTCCTCATCGCTAATGGAGCCCTGTTGACGGTTGCCTGTTCGAACAGAGCCTTATCAATTGTCTCATATCTCCATTTTTAATGCGTACGCACCTTAAATGGTCTGAACAGGAGATACAGCTCTCGCGGCTTTATATCCAGAGGTAGTCCGCTGACAAATAATGTGCGGACCTAAAGAGGAGGAGAAGAGGAGGAGAGATGGAAAGAAAGAGAGAGAGAGAGAGAGAGAGAGAGAGAGAGAGAGAGAGAGAGAGAGAGACAGACGTTCATGTATTTTTCATTAACCTTCAGTAATTATAAATAGCTACTGTACCTGACAGATGATGTAGGACATTGAAACAGAGAAAATGGAGTCTGAAATGGTCTGATAATCTCAGTAATTCAGTAACTTACGTATCGGGAACAAGTATGTGAAATACACTTGAAGCCAAGGTAAAACCTTTGAAATATAATACACACAACCGATATAAGCATCACTTATAACTCCATCACCCCTCCCTCCCTCCACAACGTACACTTTCCTTTGTAAGCGTACTACGTTTCTCTATGTAATCTACGGCCCACTGAGTTTTATGGCCGTCCTCCCCGGCAGTTTTTTACCTTCTGTTTTACGTTTGAACTTTTCAACTTGGGAGATGTGAACAAGAGGAGAAAGTGCTGCATTATGATGTCAGATTAGAATGACACGAAGAATTCTGATCCTGGTTCTTTCTGCAAAGAGGGTGAACTGTGAAGAAAAAAAACGACACGAGAATGATGACTACTGTTGAGGCTTCTTTCTCACACAGTGATGCTCTGGGAATTGATAGGCTCAAAGATAGGTTCGGGAACGGGATTGGTTACAGCACACAGGAAGTAACCCGGCGGGTAAAACTGGTTGCAATGACGTCATGGTCTTTTTTAGTAACCAGAAAAATACATTGCCGTCATGTCATCATGAAAAAGACGTATTTACCTGGTTGTAAACAGAGATTTTGTAATTTGTCATATGACCTCTCGTTAAATTGAAAACCACTTTACAACCAGAAAGTGATGTCAGTAAAACAAATTTAGGGGTGGTTGAGTGGAAACATATAGAATAAGGAGGGTTTTAGTAAAGCTTAGCAGGGATAGGATATCTATGATCTTTAAACTCTTGTTGACTGTGCAGTGAATTGAAACCAGTGCTCTTCATTGGTACAATGATGAAGGACATGAAAGTGAAGAATTGTGTCCCTACAAGGGGAAGAATAGGGGGTTKATATATTCAACTAGCAAAGTAAAATGTTCGTTTTTTTTTGTCTTCAATGTCCAAGCTAAGAACGCACATACATTTTGTCCAGTGTCAACAAATGTGCAATTTAACCTTTACTTAACTAGGTTTAATGCTTACTATGTATACTACATCATTGATATCCCTGATGAATTTGCTAGAAAAGACAACTTTTCAAATTAAAATAATCATTTTTTATTTTTATTTTTAACCYCCGGACGCATTTACTAAGACAACCACATGCCACATTATATCAGCTTGCGGGCTGAATTCGGCACGCAGGCCTTTAGTTTAAGACCCGGGATTCGAAGTTAAAGCTGTCTAAGTAGATCTGAATTTAGCCATGTAGAAATTCAGAGGAGTGTGGATTTCACAACTCACCATTTAGCACAACAGGAACTGAACAGATGAAGCGATAAAACATCCATCCAAAGCAACGTGAAACCCTTAGCCGATGCCAAAACTGCACCGAAACAAACAGAGAAGCCTAGCAACTCCAGAGCTGGCAAGCCGAACCGCCAGCTGGCTAATTCAACCTCGATGACTTTCTCACCTTAGCCTTTATCTTATCTGAGCCAAGCCAACTCTACAGATCTGTCACTGGTGTCTGTCAACGGCAGGTTGTGTGTCATAGCCGCACTAGAACACCAAGGCAGTTGCTGACAGCCAGTAAGGACTGTAAAACAATGAGTGCAAAAAGTAGAAGAGTAAAGAAGAAAAATGAAAAAAATATAAGGGTAGATGAGATCCGATTAAAAGTCTACTCAGGTGCCTAATTACTGTGGTGAGGCAAAACTGAGAGTTTAGCACATTTTCAAGACAATCCAAAAGTTCAGTTGAATTATTTGAACCTTTCATCTAACTTGTTTCGGGGTGACAATTTATGGTCTTTTATCATGTGTTCGTTCTCATCAACTGAAAAAGGTTACTGAACTGTCCTGCTGTGGGTTTAAACCCTAACAACTTCATTACTAGGTTACTGAACTGTCCTGCTGTGGGTTTAAACCCTAACAACTATAATTACTAGGTTACTGAACTGTCCTGCTGTGGGTTTAAAACCTAACAACTCCATTACTAGGTTACTGAACTGTCCTGCTGTGGGTTTAAACCCTAACAACTTCATTACTAGGTTACTGAACTGTCCTGCTGTGGGTTTAAACACTAACAACTCCATTACTAGGTTACTGAACTGTCCTGCTGTGGGTTTAAAACCTAACAACTCCATTACTAGGTTACTGAACTGTCCTGCTGTGGGTTTAAACACTAACAACTTCATTACTAGGTTACTGAACTGTCCTGCTGTGGGTTTAAA
>NW_019942712.1:260465-263120 GCF_002910315.2 Salvelinus sp. IW2-2015 | reverse complement strand
ACCTAGTAATGGAGTTGTTAGTTATTGTAAACCCACCAGCAGGGACAGTTCAGTAACCTAGTAATTGAAGTTGTTAGGTGTTTAATTACCAACAGCAGGACAGTTCAGATAACCTAGTAATGGAGTTTGTTAGGTGTTTAAACCC
The DNA here is from genome assembly GCF_002910315.2 of Salvelinus sp. IW2-2015. Taxonomy (NCBI): domain Eukaryota; kingdom Metazoa; phylum Chordata; class Actinopteri; order Salmoniformes; family Salmonidae; genus Salvelinus; species Salvelinus sp. IW2-2015. The sequence continues at coordinate 262,975 of NW_019942712.1, read as the reverse complement.
CAGCAGGACAGTTCAGTAACCTAGTAATTTATAGGTTGTTAGGGTTTAAACCCACAGCCAGGACAGTTCAGTAACCTAGTAATGAAGTTGTTAGAGGGATTTTAAAAACCCACAGCAGGACAAGTTCAGTAGAACCTTTTTCAGTTTGATGAGAACGAACACATGATAAAAGACCATAAATTGTCACCCCGAAACAAGTTAGTTGAAAGGTTCAAATAATTCAACTGAAACTTTTGGATTGTCTTTGAAATGTGCTAAACTCTCAGTTTTGCCTCACCACAGTAATTAGGCACCGAGTAGATACTTTTAATCGGATCTCATCTACCCTTATATTTTTTCATTTTTCTTCTTTACTCTTCTACTTTTTGCACTCATTGTTTTACAGTCCTTACTGGCTGTCAGCAACTGCCTTGGTGTTCTAGTGCGGCATGACACACACCACCTGTCCGTTGACAGACACCAGTGACAGAATCTGTAAGAGTTGGCTTGGCTCAGATAAGAATAAAGGCTAAGGTGAGAAGTCATCGAGGTTGAATTAGCCAGCTGGCGGTTCGGCTTGCCAGCTCTGGAGTTGCTTAGGCTTTCTGTTTGTTTCGGTGCAGTTTTGGCACCGGCTAAGGGTTTCACGTTGCTTTGGATGGATGTTTTATCGCTTCATCTGTTCAGTTTCCTGTTGTGCTAAATGGTGAGTTGTGAAATCCACACTCCTCTGAATTTCTACATGGCTAAATTCAGATCTACTTAGACAGCTTTAACTTCGAATCCCGGGTCTTAAACTAAAAGGCCTGCGTGCCGAATTCAGCCCGCAAGCTGATATAATGTGGCATGTGGTTGTCTTAGTAATGCGACGGTTTAGCAGCAGTTAGTAAACTAAGTAAAATGTAAAAAATGATTATTTTAATTTTGCGAGGATATTGTTATCTTGGTAATGTCTATGACAATAGGTTACTGAACTGTCCTGCTGTGGGTTTAAACCCTAACAACTATAATTACTAGGTTACTGAACTGTCCTGCTGTGGGTTTAAACCCTAACCCGTCTATTATAAGGCTACTGAAACATTCTGGACGTGTCAAGACGAGGACTCCCAACATTGAGTCCACTATACAGACAGAACAATGGGACATTCCTAGCTGAGTTGGACCATGCTCTACTGCACTGAGTTATAAGTATGACGTTAGTTATTGTGTTACATGATATATGCTGGAACATGTGTGGTTTTGTGGTGCGTGCACTGTCGGATGTCAGATGATGGTCAAATGTGTTAACATTTCTCCACACACATCTGCTATCGATTAGTTCTTTTTTTCCCCCCAGACTACTATGAAAAGACATGGGTGTAAACAGGTGTCCTACTGTTTCCAGTGAGGTGAGATATTACACTTTTACTATGCAGGTAACTGACTAGAAGCTTATAGCTGCACTCAACTAGACTCAGTGGTTCTGGAGAATAAAATTAAATATGATGAACGTATGTGCCATGCAGGACATATGCAGTGTTTTTTTTTTATATAGCAAATATCAAATCATTTCTGGGTAGCAAGTAAGTACCTTACTGTAATAGTTTTCCATTCAAATTTTTAGCAAAACGCTATTTCTCAAGCAAAATGTTGCTAGGATTGTCTGGGAGTGGTCTGAGTGAGAGAAGGGAAAAACGGAATAGTAGCTGTTTTAGGCAGAGAGGTTTGGAACTCTCTTTGTTATTAGTCTATTAACCAATTTACCGTCTAGTGATGTCACCGGGCAAACRCAAACTCCCGCCAACGCAAACAGACTGATTAGAAGGTCCTATGTAGATTGTATTTTCAACCAGCAAGTATCAGGGAATAAACACTGTTACATTTTTATCACAGTGTCCGTATTATCAGCTGTTGTACAATATGATACAAAAAAATACAATATTTTGACTGCACTGGGTATTTAATTGATTTAAGGCATGTTTTAGAACATTCTCCTGAGTCACTGTGAGTTTTCCACCTGCATTCCCATAGTGCTGAGGTGCCATGCTTCTGGCTTGGAATCATTGACCATTTATGGTGCTCTCATGCACAKCAACCCGCTGAGCGTACTTCAATCAAAAACAGCAGACCCACCACCAGCCAGCTGAGAACTTCACAAAGTGCACACAGTGCCGTTACCTGGCAACAGTTAGCAAAGCTCGGTGCGCACCGGGCCAAAAAACATCAGATCCTATTAAGGCCACCTTTGCTGTGTGTCCCGCGGGAGGAATGCACCTCTAATCAGCCCTCTATGATGCCATTGCCTGTGAATGAAGTCATCACCTCAACTGCGATGGCCAAAGTCAATTTATGGGGGTCCCAGAGCCACCTTATGGGGGTCCCAGAGCCACCTTATGGGGGTCCCAGAGCCACCTTATGGGGGTCCCAGAGCCACCTTATGGGGGTCCCAGAGCCACTACTAGAACAAAGTCATCAACTCCAACTGTAGCTCTAACTGAGGAGATGTCAGACCATTTCCACCCTGACCATTTCCACCTTGACCATTTCCACCC
>NW_019942712.1:249037-256618 GCF_002910315.2 Salvelinus sp. IW2-2015 | reverse complement strand
CATGGCTTGACGAAGTATCTTGTTCGTCTGTCTAAACAAACTCAACTGTTTTGTTTACTGAAATGGCTTTTACTGGTAAAGCGTACAATATAGTGATCAGCTATGAATGTTATAGGCGTTTTTAGAGTATGTTTACTTTGGCTATCGTGTTAATTGTTTATCTCTGAAAACAGCCCTTCATTTTGTGTGAAAAGTGTTCTTAACATTTACATTACATTTAAAGTCATTTAGCTTAAACGGCCATATTCCATGTTTTTTGGAAAATGGTTTGACAACTACTGTGCGCCTCGAGTTAGATGCTAAGTTGGAGTTGCAAGACCTTTTTGTTCTAGAATCTAGAGGGTGGAAAATCGGTCAGGGTGAATGGTCAGGGTGGATAAATGGTCAGGGTGGAAACTGGTGTAGGTGGGAAGAATGTCAGCCGTGGTGGAAATGGTCCAGTGTGTGGAGATGGTGAAGGGTCGGAAATGGTCAGGGGTGGAAATGGTACAGGCTGGGAAGCGTTGACATCGGCCTCAGTTAGAGTACATGTTGAGGAGTTGATGACTTTGTCTGAGATCAGGGATGGAAGATGGTCTGGGTGGAAATGGTCAGGGGTAGGAAATGGTCCTGGTGGAAATGGTCAGGGTGGAAAATGGTCAGGTGGAAAATGCGTCTGCGGTGGAGGTTTCACGTCTCCTCAGTTAAGCGTACGTTGGAGACTGAATGACTTGTTCTACGTAATCCAGGGTGGACTAATGGTCAGGGTGGAAATGGGTGAGGGTGGAAATTGGTCCAGGGCTGGAATGGGTCTGGTGGAAATGGTCAAGGGTGGAAATGGTTGGTGGAAAATGGTCAGGGTGAAATGGAGTCCAGGGTAGGAAATGGTCTGGGTGGGAAATGGTTTTTGACCATCTTCCTCAGTCTAGAGCTACACAATTTGGAGTTGATGACTCTTGTTCTATGAATCAGGGTGGAAATGGTCAAGTGGAAAATGGTTTTTTGGACGTCTCCTCAGTTAAGAGCTACAGTTGGATGTTGATGAACTTTGTTCTAGAATCCAGGGTGGAATGGCACGGGTGGGATGGTCAGGGGGAAATGGTCAGGGTGGAGAATGGCAGGGTAGCGGAAATGGTCCTTTGGGTGGAAAATGGTTTGGAAGCATCTCCTCTTAGTTAGAGCTACAGTTGGAGTTGATGCCTTGATTCTACGAATCAGCGTGGAAATGGGTCAGCGGTGGAAACTGGTTTGACGTCTCCTCAGTTAGGTGAGCTAACAGTTGGAGCTTGATGAACTTTGTTCTAGGAATCCAGGCCGCTGGAAATGGTCAGGGTGGGATAATGGTCAGGGTGGAAATGAAGTCAGTGGTGATAATGGTCGTGTGGATAATGGTCTGGGTGGAAATGGTCAGGGTGGTAAAATGGTCCTCGGGTGGAAAATGAGCTTTGACATTCCTCAGTTAGAGCTACAGTTGGAAGTTGATGACTTTGTTGTCTAGAATCAGGGCTGGAAAATGGTCAAGGGTGAGACAATGGTCAGGGTGGAATATGTTTCGACATCTCCTTAGTTAGAGCTACAGTTGGGAGTTGATGAGCTTTGTTCTTAGAATTTCAGGGTGGGAATGCGTCAAGGGTGGAAATGGGTCAGGGTGTGGAAACTTGTCAGGGTGCAAATGGTTTGACGTATCCTACTCTCAGTATAGAGCTACAGTGAGTTGATGACTTTGCTTTAGAATCAGGGTGGAAAATGGTCAGGGTGGAAATGGTTTGACATCTCCCTCAAGTTAGAAGCTACAGTTGGAGTTGAATGACTTTTGTTCTAGAATCAGGGTGGAATGGTCAAGGGTGGAAATGGTTTTGAACGTCCCCTCAGTTAGAAGCTAACAGTTTGGAGTTGATGACTTTGTTCCTAGAATCAGGGTGGGAAAATGGTCAGGGTGGAAATGGTTTGAACGTCTCTCCTCAGTTAGAGTCTACAGTTGGAGTGTTGCTGACTTTGTTTCTAAGAATCAGGGTGGAAATGTCAGGGTGGAAATGTTTGACGTCTCCTCAGTTAGAGCTACAGTGTGGCAGTTGAAAGATTTGTTCTAGAATCAGGGTGGATAATGGTCAGGGGTGGAAATGGTTTGACGTCTCCTCAGTTAAGAGCTACAGTTGGAGTTGAATGATCTTGTTCTAGGAATCGGGCTGGAAATGGTCAGGGTGGAAAATGGTCAGGGTGGAAATGGTTTGGGTGGAATTGGTTCAGTGGAAAGTAGGTGGCGAGGTAGGTGAACTATGGTCTTGACTTCTCCTCAGTTAGAGCTACAGTTGGAGTTTGATGACATTTTGTTCTAGATAGTGGAAATTGCAGGGTTGAAATGGTCTGAAATGGTAGTGGAAATTGGTCAGAGGTGGAAATGTCAGGGTGGAATGGGTAGGGTGGAAATGGTCAGGGTGGAAATAGTCAGTGGGGCGAATATGTCAGGGTGGAAATGGTTTTGACGTCTTCCTCATTTAGAGCTACAGTTGGAGTTGAATGACTTTGTTCTAGACAGGGTGGATGGTAGGAAATGGTCCGGGTTGGAAATGCAGGTGCGATGGTAGGGGAAATGGTCAGGGTGGAAATGGAAGGTGGAAATGGTCAAGGGTGGAAATCAGTCAGGGGATGGTCAGGGTGGAATGGTTGACGTCTCCTCAGTTAGAGCTACAAGTTTGGAGTTGATTAGACTTTGTTTCTAGAATCAGGGTGGAGGTTCAGGGGGAAATGGTCAGGGTGGAATGGTCCTGGTGGAAATGGTAGGTGGAAATGGTCAGGGTGGAAATGGTTGTGAACGCCTCCTCAGTGTAGAGCTACAGTTTGAGTTGAATGACTTTGTTCTAGATCAGGTAAATGGCAGGTGGAAATTGTCTGACCATTTCCACCCTGACCATTTCCACCCTGATTCTAGAACAAAGTCATCAACTCCAACTGTAGCTCTAACTAAGGAGATGTCAAACCATTTCCACCCTGACCATTTCCACCCTGACCATTTCCACCCTGATTCTAGAACAAAGTCATCAACTCCAACTGTAGCTCTAACTGAGGAGATGTCAAACCATTTCCAAAACAATGGCCGTAAGCTAAATGACTTAAATGTAAATGTAAATGTAAGTAACACTTTTCACACAAAATGAAGGCTGTTTTCAGAATCAATAACAACCGAAGCCAAAGTAAACATACTCTAAAAACGTATAACATCATTAGCTATCACTATATTGACGCTTACAGTAAAAGCCATTTCAGTAACAAAACAGTTTGAGTTTGTAGAAAGAGAAAGATATTTCTCAGCCATTATAACYGTTATTAATTCATTAATAATAACTCATTTGTGACAATTGTAAAGAGCTACTGATGAACAGCAAAAGAAAGAACCATCTGTGCAGACTTAGATAAAGACTTTTATTCTGAGTTAGAAAAAAATGGTAGAATTATTAAATTATCTGTCTGATCATAATATTCATAGAATTATATCTATGTCACAATTGATTGTTTCATAAGCAATTATAATATTCATAAATCGATTACTTCTAATGTATGGAATGCATTTTTTCTTGAAGTCAGAGATGCAAGGCGTCAGATAGGTGTTCTGAGTCGAGTTTATGTGCTTTTTTTGACCACCTGTTTCTGTTCAAATGAGAGACATGACCTCGGAGTGTGAGTGGGATGAATATTATGTGTTGGAGCCAAGTTCCGTAGATAGAGGACTCAGGTGTGGTAGGTAGAGATCTGGCCCTGGAGTTTGGACTTGGCATTGTGAGGTCTGATTTGTGTGTGTGTGTGTGTGTGTGTGTGTGTGTGTGTGTGTGGTGTGTGGTGTGTGTGTGGTGTGTGTGTGGTGTGTGGTGTGTGGTGTGTGGTGTGTGTGTATGTATTAATACACACGTGTGAATTGGAAAGATTTTTTTGTCACTGTTCTCTGTTATTGTCAGTCTCCTTCATGCTTATAGTTATTTTTATGGTTAAGAGAAACTGAAGGCCTTCTGAGTGTCAAACGACCCAAAATGGATGAATCCATCCAAGGCTGTTGTTAATCCTGCATGAGTCAGGGTGAAAACAAAAGGTCAAGTTCCCCATTCAAGATCAGAGGTCATGATAGGTCAAATACACTAAAACCAAGAAAGGGGTTTGAACCATCGATCACTGCCTCTCAAAGGTCAAAGGTCAATGTTAAAGCAAATGATTGAAGCCAGAACACGTTAAAATGAATTATTGAAGCCAGAAAATGTTCAAACTAATTATTGAAGCCAAAAAAACATATAAACAAATGATTGAAGCCAAAGCAAATAAAGAGTTGTCTTTAAGTGTTGTGTTCTCCTTGCCTTCCTCTCATTTAAACTGAACCTCGTCCTAAGCCTTTAGGCTTCTTCATTTCCTGTCAATCAACCGCCGTTCATCTTGAACCCAGAGACAGCCTGCGAGGGCTCTTTTAACACGTCAAGAGGAAGGATACTTTCACAGACTGTCAAGTAGATTGTCCGTTTTTTGGGCTACATTTACAGCTGCCTCAGTATGCTAAATAGTTATGTCCTCTCTCTATACACTTCCCCCTCTCTGTGATAAGACCCTCCCCCCTCTCTGTGATAAGACCCTCTCGCCTCTCTGTGATACAGACCCTCTCCCCTCTCTGTGATCAAGACCCTCCCCGCCTCTCTGTGATCAGAACCCTCCCCCCTCCCTCTGTGATAAGAAACTCTGCCCCTCTCTTTTGATAAGACCTCCCCCTCTGTGATAAGAGCCTCTCCCTCTCTGTGATAATGACTGCTCCCTCTCTGTGGATAAGACCTCCCCTCTGCTGTATAGAACCTCCCCTCTCTGGGATAAAGACCCTCCCTCTTGAACCCCTCTCTGTGGTACTCTCTTTAAGACTCATACTGTGAGCCTCCTGATAGGCCCCTGACTGGATAAGATCTCTCAGCCTAACCTGCATGCGAAGAAGCCACTGGACATAAGATCAACTTAGAGGACTGGAAGCTAATATGGAGGCATTTCTCACAAAGTCCCTTTTGTTATGATCCAGCCAAGCCTTTATCTTATTTCTGTTTTTGGAGTCGGTAAAGCAATGAGTTACAACTGGATCATGGAGGGGACACTGAGTACATCACTTTGGGTTAACGCTTAAAACTTCTAGTTACAGACAATACTCTTTTAAAATCACTAGTTTCAGCTGGACATGCCCTCCCTATCAAAACAACTTACAGACCTGATGTAAGGACCACTTATCCAATGATGGGAAACTACCTGGTTGGCATGGCTGCCTGCTGGCTAAAGATACATGGCTTTCCAGCTGGCCTCACAGTCAGCCTCACATGTTCATGCCTCGCTTAGGCGTTGCCATGAACATAAACGGGTCATCTGTTAACGCTAGGGTCTAGTTAAGACTGAGGGTCATCTGTTAAACGCTGAGGGTCCATCAGTTAAACACTGAGGGTCCAATCAGTTAAACCACTGAGGGTCATCGTTAAAACACTGAGGGTCCCATCAGTTGTAAACAACATTGAGGGTCATCTGTTAAAACTGAGGGTCATCTGTTAACACTGAGGGTCCATCTGTTAAACACTGAGGGTCATCTGTTTAAACACTGAGGGTCATCTGTTAAAGAGGGTCATCTGTTACACTGAGGTCATCGGTTAAACACTGAGGGTCATCTGTTAAACACTGAGGGTCATCGTTAACAGTGAGGATCTCTGTTAAAAGCACTGAGGGTCATCTGTTAAACAACTGAGGGTCATCTGTTAGGATAACTGATAGGTCATGCTGAGCTTGAGGGTCATCTGTTAAACATGAGGGTCATCTGTTAAACAACTGAGGGTCATCTGTTAAACACTGAGGGGTCATCTGTTAAACCTGAGGGTCATCCTGTTAACGTGTTGAGGGTCATCTGTTAAAATAGACTTAACACTGAGGGGTCATCAGTTTAAAACACGCTGAGGGTCATCAGTTAACTTGAGGTCATCGTTAAACATCGAGGGCTCGTTAACACTGTAGGGTCATCTGTTAAACTAGATACTGAGGGTCATCTGTTAAAATAACTGAGGGTCATTGTTAAAACTGAGGGTCATCTGTTACACTGAGTCTCTGTTAACAAACCTGAGGGTCATCTGTTAAGACACTGAGGGTCATCTGTTAAAAGCATGAGGGTCATCAAGTTACATTTACCTGAGGGTCATCTGTTAATCTGGGTCATCTGTTAAAACTGAAGGGTCATCTGTTAATACTTGAGGGTCATCTGTTTAATAACACTGAGGGTCATCTGTTTAAACAAGGCTGAGCGGGTCATTCTGTTAAACACTGAGTGGTCATCTGTTAAACATGAGGGTCATCTGTTAAACGCTGAGGGTCATCTGTTAAACAATGTTGAGGGTCATCTGTTAATGTGAGGGTCATGCTGTTAAAACTGAGGTCATCTGTTAAACGCTGAGGGTCATCTGTTAAACATGCTCGAGGGTCATTCTGTTAAAGTTCTATGTTCAAACATTTTTTTGAAGAACCATACTAACTGTTCATCATCAACTTTGTGAGGGTCATACTGGTTAATTTGCTGAGGAGCGGTCATCTCTGTTAAACGTTTGAGGGGTCATCTGTTAACATGACGGAGGTCATCATTCCTGTAACTCACTGAGGGTCATGTGTTAATTGTGCGTCGATGAGCCTTCGCTGAGGTCATGTTCTGTTAAAACTGAGGACTGAGGAGTGGCGGGGGTCATGACATCAATGTTACAGACCTTTCTGAGTAAAGGCCTAGTGAGAAGAGGGTGCATGCCTGTTAATGGCTCCGCGTAGGGTCATCTGTTAAAGATAAAGCGACGTTCCATTGGAGGAGGGCTTACAACTCTGTTTAAGGGTCACTGAGAGGTGCATCTGTTTAACCACACTGAGGGCTGACTGTTTAATACACCGGTCAAGTTGAGGAAGTCGGGTAGCATAGTGATCTGTTAAATGCTTGGGCGGAGAGGTAGATCTGTTAAATGAGTGTTCAGGCAGGGGGTACGGAATAGTTTCTCTGTTATAATTAAAACGTCATAGGACCGAACTTGAGGGGTTCATCCTGTTTAACGACGAGAAAAGGGCAACCGATCATAGGCGGGTCATTCTGTTAATGCTGAGTGGTGGAGTTGCTGGCTGTTAAATGTTCAGATGGTTCAGTTGTTAACAAACACGGTGAGGGTCTCTGTTAACGCTTGAGGGTCAGATCTGTTAAAACACATGAGGGTGCATCTTGTTTACAGATGAGTTGAGGGTACATCTGTTAATTGGCTGAGGGCACATGCTGTTAACCGTGTGTTCTGAGGGGACGGTCATTGGTTAATGTTCAGGGATAGTGGTCATTCTGTTAAACTGGCTTGAGGGGCATCTTGTATTTACGTAATGGCCTGAGGCGTCCAATCCTAGTTAAAATGTTTTAGGGTCCAATCTGTTATGTTGAGGGAGGTCAATCTGTTTAAAATGTTTTGCAAGCGTGGTCATCTGGTTGAATGCTCAGAGGAGGTGGTATCTGTTAAATGTTGAGAAAGGGAGGTTTCGATTTTACATTCTGTTACAATTGTTGAGGCGGTTCAATACTGGTTGAAATAAGTTGTTCAG
>NW_019942712.1:239668-249012 GCF_002910315.2 Salvelinus sp. IW2-2015 | reverse complement strand
GGGAGAGAAGATTACACTGAGGTCATCTGTTAGAATACCTGAGGGTCATCTGTTAACACTGAGGTCATATAGTTAAACTAATGAGGGTCATTCTGTTAAAACGTGAGGGTCATCAGTTAAAACAAACTGAGGGTCATCTGTTAAACTTGAGGGTCATCTGTATCATTAACACTGGAGGGTCATCTGTTAAACGTACTGAGGGTCAATCTGTTAAACACTGGAGGCTAATAGAGGGTCATCCTGTTAAAACACTGAGGGTATCTTTAAACGTGAGGGTCATCTGTTAAACACTGAGGGTCATCTGTTAAACACTGAGGGTCATCTGTTAACACTGAGGTCCATCTGTTAACCTGAGGGTCATCTGTTAAACACTGAGGGTGCATCTGTTAGAATGCTGAGAGGTCATCTGTTAACGCTGAGGGTCATCTGTTAAACACTGAGGGTCATCTGTTAAACTGAGGGTCATCTGTTAAAGCTGAGGGGTCATTGTTTAAAACTGAGGGTCTCTGTTAAACATGAGGGTCATCTGTTAACACTGAGGTCATCTGTTAAAAGCACTGAGGGTCATAATGTTAAACTGTTACAGGTCATCTGTTAAACTGAGGGTCATCTGTTAAACACTGAGGTCACTGTTAAATGTTCAGGGTCATCTGTTAAACACTGAGGGTCATCTGTTAAACACTGAGGGTCATCTGTTAAAACTGAGGGTCATCTGTTAAATGCTGAGGGTCATCTGTTAAATGTTCAGGGTCATCTGTTAAACACTGAGGGTCATCTGTTAAACGCTGAGGGTCATCTGTTAAACACTGAGGGTTGTATGTTGGTCATCTGTTTAAATGCTGAGGGTCATCTGTTAAATTGAGGTCATTGTTAAATGCATGAGGGTCATCTGTTAAATGCTGAGGGTCATCTGTTAAATCTGAGGGTCACTGTTAAATGTTGAGGGTCATCTGTTAATAATGTTTGAAGGGTCATCTGTTAAATGTTAGGGTCATCTGTTAAATGCTGCGGGTCATCTGTTAAATGCTGAGGGTCATCTGTTAAATGTTGAGGGTCATTATTTAAATGTTGGGTCATCTGTTTAATGCTGAGGGTCATGTTTAGGGTCATCTGTTAAAACTGAGGGTCATCTGTTAAATGTGAGGGTACGTTGAGGGTCATCTGTTAAACACTGAGGGTCATTCTGTTAAATGTTCGGGTATCTGTTAATGTTGAGGTCATCTGTTAAATGCTGAGGGTCATCTGTAAATGTTGAGGTCATCTGTTAAATGTTTCTGAGGGTCATCTGTTAAATGTTGAGGGTCATCTGTTAAACACGTCATGAGGGTCATCTGTTAAATGTTGAGGGTCATCTGTTAAATGTCAGGGTCATCTGTTAAATGCTGAGGGTCCATCTGTTAAATGTTGAGGGTCATCTGTTAAACGTTGAGGGTCATCTGTTAAAATCAGTTGTTAGGGTCACTGTTAAATGTTGAGGGTCATCTTGTTAAATGTTGAGGGTAATCTGTTTAAACACTGAAGGGTCATCTGTTAAATGCTTGAGGGTCATCTGTTAAATGTTGAGGGTCATCTGTTAAATGTTGAGGGTCATCTGTTAAAATGTTGAGGTCATCTGGTTAAATGTTGAGGGTCATCTGTTAGATACTGAAGGGTTTATACTCTGTTAAACACATGAGGGTCATCTGTTTAAATGTTGGGGTCATCCTGTTAAATGCTGAGGTCATCTGTTAAATGTTGAGGGTCATCTGTTAAAATGCTGAGGGTCGCATCTTTTAAATGCTTGAGGGTCATCGTTAAATGTTGTAGGGTCATCTGTTAAACATGCTGAGGTCATCTGTTAAATGTTGAGGGTCATCTGTTAATGCTGAGGGTCATCTGTTAAATGGCTGAGGGTCATCTGTTAAATGTTGGGGTCATCTGTTAAAGGCTGAGGGTCATTCTGTTTAAATGTTGAGGGTCATCTTTTAATGTGAGGGTCATCTGTTAGTAACACTGAGGGTCATCTGTTAAATGCTGAGGGTCATCTGTTAAATGTTGAGGGTCATCTGTTAAATGTTGTAGGGTCATCTGTTAAACACTGAGGGTCATTCTGTTAAAGCTGAGGGTCATCTGTTAACTGTTGAGGGTCATCTGTTAAACATCTGAGGGTCATCTGTTTAAATGCTGAGGGTCATCTGTTAAATGTTGAGGGTATCTGTTAATCTGAGGGTCATCTGTTAAACACTGAGGGTCATCCTGTTAACGGCTGAGGGTCATCTGTTAAATGTGAGGGTCATCTGTTAAACGAGTCATCTGTAAATGGGGTCATCTGTTAAACTGAGGGTCATACTGTTAAACACTGAGGGTCATCTGTTAAACTTGAGGGTCATCTGTTTTAAAATGCTGAGGGTCATCTGTAAACACTGAGGGTCATCTGTTAAAGTTGAGGGTCATCTGTTAAACCTGAGGGTCATCTGTTAAACTGAGGGTCATCTGTTAAACACTGAGGGGTCATCTGTTAGATACATGAGGGTCATCTGTTAAACACTGAGGGTCATCTGTAAAGCACTGAGCGGTCATCAGTTAAACACTGAGGGTCATCTGTTAAAGCTGAGGGTCATCTGTTAAACACTGAGGGTCATCTGTTAGATACTGCGGGTCATCTGTTAAACACTGAGGGTCATCTGTTAAACTGAGGGTCATCTGTTAAAGTTGAGGGTCATCTGTTAAACACTGAGGGTCATCTTTAAACGTGAAGGGTCATCTGTTAAACACTGAGGGTCATCTGTTAAACTTGAGGGTCATCTGTTTACAACGTTGAGGGTCATCTGTTAAACCCTGAGGGTCAATCTGTTAAACGTGAGGTCATCTTTGACGTTGAGGGTCATCTGTTAAACACTGAGGGTCATCTGTTAAACACTGAGGGTCATCTGTTAAAACCTGAGGGTCATCTGTTAAACACTGAGGGTCATCTGTTAAATGCTGAGGGTCATCTGTTAAACGCTGAGGTCATCTGTTAAAACACTGAGGGTCATCTGTTAAACACTGAGGGTCATCTGTTAAATTGCTGAGGGTGCATCTGTTAAACACTGAGGGTCATCTGTTAAACACTGAGGGTCATCTGTTAACACTGAGGGTCATCTGTTAAACACTGAGGGTCATTGTTAAATGTTGAGGTTCATCTGTTAAAACACTGAGGGGTCATCTGTTAAACACTGAGGGTCATCTGTTAAATGTTAGGGTCATCTGTTAAACACTGAGGGTCATCTGTTAAACACTGAGGTCAACTGTTAAACAACTGAGGGTCATGCGTTAAACTGAGGGTCTTTTAAAGTTCAGGGGGTCTACTGTTAAACACTAGGGTCATCTGTAAACGCTGAGGGTCATCTGTTAAAACTGAGGGTCATCGTTATGTTTGAGGTGCATCTGTTAAATGCTGAGGGTCATCTGTTACAATGTTGAGGGTCATCTGTTAATGTTCAGGGTCATCTGTTAAATTGAGGTCATCTTTAATGCTGAGGGTCATCTGTTTAAGATGTTGAGGGTCATCTGTTAAAATGTTGAGGTCATCTGTTAAAGTGTTCAGGGTCAATCTGTTAAATGCCGCTGAGGGTCATCTGTTAAATGTTGAGGGTCATCTGTTAAATGTTGAGGGTCATCTGTTAAATGTTCAGGGTCATCTGTTAAATGCTGAGGGTCATCTGCTTAAATGTTGAGGGTCATCTTGTTAAAGCTAGTCATCTGTTATGTTGAGTCATCTTGTTAAACACTTAGGGTCATCTGTTAATGTTCAGGCGTCATCTGTTAAATGTTGAGGGTCATCTGTTAAATGCTGAGGGTCATCTGTTAAATTGTGAGGGTCATCTGTTAAATGTTGAGGGTCATCTGTTAAATGAGTCTCTGTACGTGAGGTCATCGCTGTTAGATGTTGAGGGTCATCTTTTATGTTACAAGGGTCATCTGTTAATGCTGAAGGGTCATCTGTTAAATGTTGAAGGTCATCTGTTAAACTTGAAGGGTCATCTTGTTAAATGTTAGGGTCCATCTGTTTAAATGTTGAGGGTCATCTGGTTAAATGTTGAGGTATCGTACATGAGGTCATCTGTTAAATGCTGAGGGTCTGCGATGAGGTCATCTGTTAAATGTTGAGGGTCAATCTGTTAAATGTTGAGGTCCATCTGTTAAGTTGAGGGTATCTGTTAGATCTGAGGTCATCTGTTAAATGAGGGTCATCTGTTAAATGTTGAGGGTCATCTGTTAAATGCTGTAGGGTCATCTGTTAAATGTTGAGGGTCATCTGTTAAATTGGCTGAGGTCATCTGTTAAATGGTGAGGGTCATGTGTTAATGTTGAGGGTCATCTGTTAAATGGCTGAGGGTCATCTAGTTAAATTTGAGGGTCCATCTGTTAAATGCTGAGGGTCATCTGTAAATGCTGAGGGTCATCTGTTAAAATGTTTGCAAGGGTCACATCTGGTTAAATGCTCAGAGGGTCATCTGTTAAATGTTGAGGGTCCATTCTGTTAAATGTTGAGGGTTCATCTGTTAGAGTATGTAGGTCAGTCTGTTAATGCTGAGGGTCATTCTGTTAAATGTTGAAGGGTCATCTGTTAAATGTTTAGGTCATCTGCTTTAAACACTGAGGGTCATTCTGTGTAAATGTTGAGGGTCATCTGTTAGGTACTGAGGGTCGATCTGTTAAAATGCCCTGAGGGTCATCTGTTAAAATCAGTCAGGGTCATCTGTTAAATGTGAGGGTCATCTGTTAAACCAACTGAGGGTCATCTTTAAACAGTCAGGGTCATCTGTTAGATACTGAGGGTCGATCTGTTAAATGTTGAGGTGCTCTGGTTTAAATGCTGAGGGTCATCTGTTAAATGCTGAGGGTCATCTGTTAAATGCTAGGGCATCTGGTAAAGCACTGAGGGTCATCTTTAAATGTTGAGTAGGTCATCTGTTAAACACTGAGGGTCTATCTATACTGAAATGTCTAGGTTATAGGCTGAGGCTCACTGTTAAATGCTGAGGGTCATCTGTATAATGCTGAGGTCATCTGTTAAATGCTGTAGGTGTCATCTAGCGAGTAATCGTAAACACTGAGGTTCAGTGCTGTAAACGCTGAGGGTCATTGTTAATGCTGAGGGTCATCTGTTAAACACTGAAGGTCATCTGTTAAACGCTGAGGGTCATCTGTTAAATGCTGAGGGTCATCTGTTAAATGCTGAGGGTCATCTGTTAAACACTGAGGGTCATCTGTTAAACACTGGGGTCATCTGTTAAACGGTTGAGGGTCATCTTGTTAAATACTGCAGGGTATCTGTTAAACGGTTGAGGGTCATCTGTTAAATGTTGAGGAGTATCCTGTTTAAATGCCTGAGGGTCATCTGTTAAACGTGAGGCTCATCTGTTAAATGCTGAGGCTCATCTGTTAAATGCTGAGGGTCATCTGTTAAACACTGAGGTCATCTGTTAAATGCTGAGGGTCATCTGTTAATGTTGAGGGCATCTGTTAGATACTGAGGTCATCTGTTAAACACTGAGGTCATCTGTTAAACACTGAGGGTCATCTGTTAAATCACTGAGGGTCATCTGTTAAATGCTGAGGGTCATCTGTTAAATGCTGCAGGTCATCTGGTTAAATGTTAGGGTCACTGTTAGATACTGAGGGTCATCTGTTACATATGAGCGCGAGTCTGCTAAACGAGGGTCATCTGTTAAATGTTGAGGGTCATCTGTTAAACACTGAGGGTCATCAGTTAAACACTGAGGGTCATCAGTTAAACACTTGAGGTCATCTGTTAAATGCTGAGGGTCATCTGTTAGATAGCTGAGGGTCATCTGTTAAATGCTGAGGGTCATCTGTTCAATGTGAGGGTCATCTGTTAAACGTTGAGGGTCATCTGTTAAAACAACTGAGGCGTCATGCAGTGGTTAAAGTGCTGAGGGTCATCTGTTAAAATGTTTGAGGGTCATCTGGTTAAACTGAGGGTCATCTGTTAAATACTGAGGGTCATCGTTAAACGCTGAGGTCATCTGTTAAATGTTGAGGGTCATCTGTTAAACGTTGAGGGTCATCTGTTAAATGCTGAGGTCATTCTGTAAACACTGAGGGTCCATTGTTAAACGTGAGGGTCATCTGTAAATGCTGAGGGTCATCTGTTAAACAACTGAGGGTCATCTGTTAAATGTTGAGGGTCATCTGTTAATGCTGAGGTCATCTGTTAATGCTGAGCGGTCATCTGTGCTATCTAACGCTGTGAGGTCCCAACTTTGTACACCTGAGGGTCAATCTGTTAAACACTGAGGGTCATCTGTTAAAGAGAGAGACACTAAGATGGTGGTTGGTAGTTGAATGAAGAGAGAGTCCAAAGTGATGGTTGGTGAGTTGAATGAGAGAGAGATCCAAAGTGATGTTGGTAGTTGACATGAGAGAGAGACTAAGAGGATGGTTGGTAGTTGAATGAGAGAATACTAGATGGTGGTTAGTTGAATGAGAGAGTACTAAGATGGTGGTTGTAGTTGAATGAGGAGAGACCTAGAGGATGGTGGTAGTGAATGGAGCGAGAGTCCAAAGTAGATGGTCTGGAGTTGAATGAGAGAGGATACTAAGAGGAGGTGGTAGTTTGCAATGAGAGAGAGACTAAAGTGATGTTGGTAGTTGAATGAGAGAGAGTCCAAAGTGATGGTTGGTAGTTGAATGAGAGAGAGACTCAAAAGGATGATTGGTAGTTGAATGAGAGAGAGACTAAGAGGATTGGTTGTAGTTAGAAATGAGAGAGATCCAAAGGATGGTTTGGTAGCTTGAATGAGAGAGAGACTAAGAGGATGGTTGGTAGTTGAATGAGAGAGCAGACTAAGAGATGGTTGGTAGTTGATGAGAGAGAGACTAAGAAGGATGGTTGGTAGTTGAATGAGAGAGAATCCAAAGTGATGGTTGGTAGTTGAATGAGAGAGAGAAGCAAAGTGATGGTTGGTAGCTTGAATGAGAGAGATACTAAGAGGATGGTTGGTAGTTGAATGAGAGAGAGACTAAGAGGGATGGTTGGGTATTGAATGGAGAGAGAGACTAAAGTGATGGTTGGTAGTTGAATGAGAGAGACTAAGAGGATGGTGGTAGTTGAATGAGAGAGAGACTAAGAGGATGGTTGGTAGTTGAATGAGAGAGAGACTAAAGTGATGGTTGTAGTTGAATCGACGAGAGAGACTAAAGTGATGGTTGCTAGTATGAATGAGCGAGAGTCCATGATGCGTGGTAGTTTGAATGAGAGAGAGACTAAGAGGGATGGTTGGTAGTTTTGAATATGAGGAGAGAGACTAAGAGGATGGTTGTGTAGTTAATGCGAGAGAGATAAAGTGATGGTTGGTAGTTTGGAATGAGAGATGACTAAAGGATGGTTGGTAGTTGAATGAGAGAAGATACTAAGATGGTGGTTGGTGCAACTGAGTGTCATTATAATGCAATGAGTTAGTGAGTGTGATGAGTCAAAAAGGGATTGTTGAGGGAGAGATGGAGAGGGGGTGTTAAGATAGATGTGGTTAATTATAGTCTGTGAGTGAGAGAGACTAAGTGCAGGTGACAGAATAAGCCACATAGACACAGCATGACAAAGCAAACACAACCGCCAGACGTATTTCAGAAGGCTGGCACGTCTTCCAACACCACTATCTGTCAACGATCACACAGCATCATAAGACATGAATGGACCTTAGTCAGCAATGAGGGTATTAAACCAAGATGATTCAGTGTATTCAACAATGGCTGCTTCTTTTCTCCTTCCACTGGAGTATTCTTAAAATGCTTTTGAAAGACTTCTAAACACTTCTTCTTCTTTTCTCTCTCCCAGCGTCACATTTCACAGTCGAACAGCAGTTGTTGACACTAAGCCTTGTTGTGTTTTCAAATACCTCTTGTCACACAGCTGACAAATGTCCAAGATAAGATGACAATTCCCCTACGCGCTTTTATAAATAAACTCAACCCATCGGGTGGGGGGAAGGTTGTGTGTGTGTGTGTGTGTGTGTGTGTGTGTGTGTGTGTGTGTGTGTGTGTGTGTGTGTGTGTGTGTGTGTGTGTGTTGTGTGTGTGTGTGTGTGTGTGTGTGTGTGTGTGTGTGTGTGTGTGTGTGGTGTGTGGGCGTGTTGGTGTTACACTATCATAACCAGATTATGGCTCCAGTATCCCCCCCCCCTGATATGTTCCACGTCATAGTTTGTTAATGTATCTGTGTGCCCTTTTCACAAAACAGAAACACACTCACACACACACACACACACACACACACACACACACACACACACACACACACACACACACACACACACACACACTACACCTACACACACACCAACACACACACACACACACACACACACACACACACACACAACACACAGTAACAGTACCAGGGGAAATAACACGGTACAGCACTGATGGACCCCATCGTGGCTTCAGTCCTCTTCCTCCTTCATCATTTTCCCGCTACATAACTCCCTGCTAAGATGTCTCTGAAAAGGTCAACCTGGCCACATGACCTGCCATTTGAAGAGGACGCAGATAGCCAAAACGGGCCTGCACAATTCAATTAGGCTCCAGGGAGGGATGGTTGCATCTGTTGGACTGTAGTTAAGTGCAATTCTCTACCAAGCTCTTCAGGTTTACTGTAACTTCTTGACCAAACTCAACAGATGTCCACATAAACCTATGGCTGGGCTCTGTTCTAATATGTAATCTCAGTGAGACTAACCCGGGTAAATAAAGGTTTAAATCAATAAATGAATAACAATAATATATTGATACAATTGTAATGGCTAAGATCAAATAGGAATCGGTCACTTGATAAGCCTTGTAATGAAGCCTTCAAAAGGCACAATGCAACAATTAGCCTCGACAGTAAGTGAACACTTTGTTCCAAATGAAATGCTTGTTAAAAGTGAGGTTAGATTGCCAGGTTGAAGGTGAGATGAGTGTGGATGTATTGAGGAATGTGGAGATATGGAGATGTGGCAGAGGGGTGGAGGTTGTGCAGGGGAGCATGAAGGTTAGAGGTGAAGGAGACATTTATCTAAAACTCCTACAGGAAATGTATGCAAATTCTTCCATTTCTTTGTTCTAGAGAAAGCATTGTCRCGCTTCACTTTTTCCCCCCCACAATCTGCTATTCACTATGTTTTGAGAGCGTCTTGAATGGTAACCAGGACTGCTGGTCAATCCTGACCTCATATAATCCACAGTTAGAATAATAACTTATTTCACATTGCATACAGCAGTGATCACCAGTAGTGGTGGTTGGGGAGAGCTACAGTACGAGGTTCTAGTCAAGTACCTAAACACAAATTCAACTAATCTATGAATCATTCAACAATGAT
>NW_019942712.1:205776-236891 GCF_002910315.2 Salvelinus sp. IW2-2015 | reverse complement strand
CTGCTGTCATCAGCAGAATATCAACAGAATGTTGGCAGAATATCAACAGATATCAACAGAATGTTGACAGAATATCACAGAATATCAACAGAATGTTGGCAGAATATCAACAGAATATCAACAGAATGTTGACAGAATATCAACAGAATATCAACAGAATGTTGCAGAATATCAACAGAATATCACAGAATGTTGACAAGAATATCAACAGAATGTTGCAGAATATCAACAGAATATCAACAGAATATCAACAGATATCAACAGAATAATTGCAGAATATCACAGAATATCAACAGAATGTTGCAGAATATCAAACAGAATATCAACAAGAATGTTGACAGAATATCACAGAATATCAACAGAATGTTGACAGAATATACAGATTAACAGAATTTGCAGAATATCAACAGAATATCACAGAATATCAACAGAATTGACAGAATATCACAGAATATCAACAGAATGTTGCAGAAATTCAACAGAATATCAACAGAATGTTGACAGAATATCAACAGATGTTGGCAGAAATCAACAGAATATCAACAGAATCATAATCAGAATCAACAGAATATTGGCAGAATACAACAGAAGTTGCAGAATATCAACAGAATGTTGGCAGAATATCACAGAATGATTGGCAGAATATCAATAGAATATCAACAGAATATCAACAGTTTACTATAATCCAGCACCAGTCAAGTCTTTAAGCAACACTGTTTACAGTGAACACGGTATGTGATGTTTGTGTGTGTGTGTGTGTGTGTGTTGTTGTGTGTGTGTGTGTGTGTGTTGTGTGTGTGTGTGTGTGTGTGTGGTGTGTGTGTGTGTGTGTGTGGTGTGTGTGTTGTGTGTGTGTGTGTGTGTGTGTGTGTGTGTGTGTTGTGTGTGTAAGAACAAAATGAAGCAGGTGTATACTGCACTGAATTGCACAGATGATTTAAACTGTTTTTGAGGAAGATGCCAGAATGGTAGTTGAACTTTGACGCTTTAGCATGATGACCAGTGTTACTGTGTGGCGTTGTTGAACAGGAAACTGACACCCTATATGACTTGTTTTTTGACTAGAGGACAGTGTTTTCCCAGCAAACCTACATTGGCTCTGTGAATGTTCCCAGAGTGTGGGAAACGTGTAAGAACATTCCTCCCAAACGTTCCAATGACAAAACATTTGTCCAGTTACGTTTGTGCATCAAGGGTTAAACCCATACTACACTACTCACATAATGGTCTTTGACATCAGTTGTGATTTTAGACTTTTTTATGGTTTTGTTTTTGCGTGTAATGCGCCTTAATGTGTTTGTACCACTAGGAAGAGTAGGTGTTGCCTTGGCACCATCTAATGGGTATCCCTAATAAATACAATCATATCTTCATTAAGAACATCGCAGATATAATTTCATAATGTGAAACTGAACTCTCACGATGATCAGTATTTGAGCAACTTCCAAATGTACTGTGTCAGTCTAGGAATAGTAGAACTCATACCTACACATATCCACTGGGCACACACTGGTTGAATCAACGTTGTCTCATATGTAAATGACGTGGAAACAACATGGAATAGATTTTAAATTGACATCGGTGCCCAGCGGGCACTTATTTAGAGGTTAGTGAACAAGCAGGAAAAGCTGCCAGTCATACACACTAGAGAGTATATTTCTTTGAAATTATTCAAACCTTTTTTCAGCTCGAAGCAAAGTCTGTGTGTGTGTTGTGTGTGTGTGTGTGTTGTGTGTGTGTGTGTGTGTGTGTGTTGTGTGTGTGTGTGGTGTGTGTGTTGTGTTGTGTGTGTGTGTGTGTTGTGTGTGTGTGTGTGTGTTGTGTGTGTGTGTGTGTGTGTGTTTGTGTCTCTATTAGTTTATCTGTGTTTGAGTGTGTGGCCTTATGTGGGTATCTGTTAGTGCTCTGTTAGTGCTGAGCGATTTAACCGAAATGTCAATTATTTTTCGTTTTTTTAAACCAGGAATTGACCGGCATCGGTTCAATTATTTATATTCCATTTCGTTTATTTTTTTTCTCCTGTGATGTCAATGCGCACATTGCGCAGTGCCTCCAGAGCTAAATCAAATCAAGCCCGAACTGTGCGATGTAGTAGGGAGTTGTAGTTTTCAAACAGGCCAATATTCCACATTGTTCGGCACAGAAAACGTGGTAATTAACTATAATGACCATAATCCATTGCATGCCTTCTTGTCCGTCTGTGTTTCTTTTATGCCTGCTTACCTGAAAATACAGGATCTAAATGATTGATAGTTGGTGTTCAGCAGTCATAGTAGTATGCCTTATTTTCTTTGAAGGACTACAAAAATAGAGATTTTGTCAGACTTCAGCTCTATAGGGATGAGATTACTTTTTTAATTTGAACCTTTACTTAACAAGGCAAGTCAGTTAAGATCAAATTCTCATTTACAATCAAGGCCTACACCGGCCAAACCCGGACGACGCTGTGCGCCGCCCTGTGGGACTCCCAATCACGACCGGGTGTGATACAGCCTGGATTCGAACCGAGGACTGTAATGACGCTTCTTGCACTGAGATGCAGTACCTTAGACCGCTGTGCCACTCGGGGGCCCCGAATGAAAACATAAAGTCATCAAATAAAACAAATGTAATAAAAACAACTGAAATATTGTATTAAATTAATGTGAATGAATTATGGTTAATAAGTGATAAGCAGTAATGGACAGTAACTACCATCATGGGACTTGTATTAATGGTTTTAGTCTGTGTTGTTACAGCATTCAACCCACATAATGCATAGTGCATTTCATGATTTTTAAAAAAATGATCTAAACCAAAATCGAAAAACACTGATTATTTTGTAATAATCTAACTGAAACAGAAACGACCTTATAAAGCAATAATCAAATCACTCATTTTCTATTATCTGCGCGTGAGTGTGTGCGCGCTTGCATGTGTACTGGATTGTACAATGTGTTCTTCAAATGAGTAACAACCCTTTACAAATATTAGGACATACACATCAGCTCACAAAATAGGAAGTGTCACTGTCTAACTAGAAGTCAATATACATAAGTAAATATTAGTCTTTGGGTGGTCTGGAAACCTTCCAAACATCTCCATGGCCAAGCCCATTAAAACTCTCCTGTGCTCTTTAATGTAGTCTGTATAAACTCTCTCACCAAGCGTTGCTTTATATTGTACAAGTAGAGCAGGGATCCACTATCTTACTGTTTTGTTAGAACTTTTTCACGAGAGCAACTACATGAATTGGTTTCCATAACCAACCCCCCCCCCCCCCCAAAAAAAGACTAGAGATGCAAAGTTAAAATATTTGGTGATGGGTTCATTTAGAGTGCTATAAGGCCTTGGGTGCTGCTGTAATCAATTGATGTGAAAAGGTGTCTTCAAAGTAGTCACACGTAACATTTGCTCAGATTGACTTGAACTAAACTGTAAATTTATGTGAGGGGGGGGGGGGGGGGGGGGAACCAAAGTTCCAATGACACGTGCTGTAGGTATGAAAGGTTTATTGTCTAACACTTACCTTCAGGATTTTATTGGAAAACTTTATTGGAACATTGCAGTAAACCAAAGAGAGAGACACAAGGAACATATTACCTTTCCTCTGTGTCTTTCTCCTAGTAGTCTAAATACAAGGTCGCATCAAGTTGGACAGTTTGCCTATTCAGACATATGTGACTAATACTTAGGCTGTAATGAAATTCTTTCAAGATAAATAACTCATTTAATCTGATGTATGTTGCTTACATCACTTGGCTGGGTAGACTGCGGCATATTGCAATAACACATCTGTCATCTAGAAAGCCGTCATTTCACTGCCAAAATAAATGAATCCATGAAAATGATACCGCTACAAACATATTTACATAGCAAGATATATTTAGGACTTTTGATACAATATTGCTAAACGGAGCTCATATTATTTAAAGAGAGAAGAAAACAACTGTCAAGTTAGTGGGATATAACTTTACCAGCCTACATTCACGTGTTTACATTATGGATACCAGAGACAATGGCATTCAGAGATATATCATGTTTTGTTGTTGCCTGAAACATAGTTCTGGGTACTTTTCTGTGCTAATGCGGTATGAAGGCATATTGCCTGCATGTTGCAACAGCAGTGTTTGAAGATGATCAGAAGATCAGCTGACAGCCAATACGCTTACTTAGAACGAACATGCCTACTCCTCCACAAATTGTCCCTATCAAGTAAATCCTACTTTACTCAATCTAGTTTACATATTCTTCAACAACATGATGTTGGACTTTCTTTTTTTTTTTTTTTCAAAACTAATTCAGCAAAGTTTTAATTTGTGGTCAAAAGTTATTAACAGATGAGTGTCACCAGTATTAATATCTCATTGTCTTCTGTCATTGAGAATAACCACAATTGATCGATCATAAACGAATAGGTTTACACATGCATCACATGGGAATCAACTATTTGAATGTTCTTATGTGTCGAATAACTATATATATATATTTTTTAAATCCCCTTAGAATGAAGATGCGCTAGTRAGACAACGTGACAAACCGAAAGGATATTAAGACGGTCATACCTCCTCTTCATGACTGGTGAATTCATTCGATTCGTTCTCTTTCTCAGTATTGTTATTCATTCTGAGACAGTTATCTCTTTATCTTGGACCGCCTTTTGTTTGGTTCTATCCTTCTCCGGAGAAAACAGAAGAACAAGCCGTGTGCCGAACGCTGTCCTATTGTACCTCTAGCTTTTTTCCTAGTTTCCCGGCATTAATAAAATAAGTCAATGTTAAAAGTCAACTCACAGATAAACTGATAAATATTGAAATGGTTCTGGATATAGATCTAGATAACCCGTTAACACGACGACATATTCCTCATTAGAATGTAATATTCCTAGGAAATCTTTCCAGAACCACTGCGCGCCCGGAGGAGTGAGATGAAAATAACTATTCATTTAACTGCACTACGGCAAGGCAGACCTTGACGAGGAAAGTTCTCCCATCTCCTTCAAAGAGGGAGGGGGGGCTGGGATGGGGCGTGGGATAGGGAGTGTGATGCGCCGTTTCTCCGAGCTTATGAATGTTTTATAAGGTGTCATACTAGGAAGGCAACAAAGGAACACTTATTTGAGCCTCCAGCGCAATCCACACGTTTATCGAACGTTTTAGATTCTCACGCGCGTTTCAGGTGGCCCAACATGTTTTCGGATCGAGGAGACAGCTAAGCTATTCACGTGCTTGTAACAAAAACATAACAATAACACGTTCACAACGGTATTTCATGATGTTGTATTGCACAGAAGCCTATCCGTAAAGGTAGCCTAACTGACATTTGCTTTGGCCTGTTACATGCTATTGCATATCATTGAATACTTTTATTCAGTACACAGTGAGTGTTGTTAGTTCACATTGTGGACTGCTTCAAACTCATATATTCTAACATGTATAGACATAGGATTAAACATTAACCCACTCAAATTGCACACCATCATAGACTTCTGTCAATTATACACGTAGGAACTCGAGATTCACATATTTAACTAGCTGTGTTTTGCAAACTTGGAGAAATGCACACACGAGAACAAACTCTCATACACACACCTAAGCACACACATAAGCGCGCGCAACAAACAACACACACACACACACACACACACACACACACACACACACACACACACACACACACACACACACACACACACACACACACACACACACACACACACACACACACACACACACACACACACACACACACACACACACACAACACACACAAACACACGAGTACTAGGGGTTGAACAATAGTCCAAAGGCAGTAAGACACCAAAACAAATGGAAATAGGTATAATAATTCAAGCTGGAAGCAGCAATGCCGGGGTTCAAGCTGTAGGTCCCACTGTGCCACCATCAGAACAAATTGGACACATCATCATCGGATGATCTACTTCTGTACTCCTTACCACACTTGCCAAATATCAGAACTCAACACTCTAGTTCATACAATAATAAGCCAATGAGTTTTCGTGAATGTTTTTTCCTGTCCAACAGTGCCACCGTGAGGCCGAACTGAATCATACTCGACAGGTTAGCTAGACTCACATTGCTGAGCGTGTGTGCCAAATTCCATGACTGAGTCAAACAGATCAAGAGATATAAATATGTGCCTGTTATAGCGCCACCATGTGGTGGATCTGATTGTTCTTGCATATGTTGAGCCTTGACCGTGTTTGGAAACTGTGTATCGAGTTTTGTTTCAATATGAATAACCGTGTCTGATTTATATCCGTTTACGTGCCGACYCAAATGTTTATTGGTCAGTATTTATTGGCCATGTTGTTTGAGATGTTAGCCTGGAAAAACATTATTTGTGAGAGCTTGGTTCATAGATGCCATGTATCAAGTTTTGTGCAGACCGGTCATTCGGTGCCAGAGGAGTAGCGTTTTAAGTGTTCTTCACGYAATTCAAAATGGTGGAAAATCCATAAGGTCAGACCTTAAGGGTCATTGAGACTAATATGTTCCTTGTGAGGAGAGGCACCAAGGAACCAAATATCAGGACTGTCACACAGGGTGAGGGGCGGTGACCTTTCAAAGTTTGCATTTTCAATCTGTTGTTATAGTGCCACCATGTTTATTTTATATTTAACTAGGCAAGTCAGTTAAGAACAAATTCTTATTTACAATGACAGCCTACCCCGGCCAAACCCTCCCCTAACCTGTACGACACTGAGCCAATCGTGCGCCTCCCTATGGGACTCCCAATCACAACCGGTTGTGATATAGCCCGGGATTGAACTAAGGTCTCTAGCGATGCCTCTAGCATTGAGATGCAGTGCCTTACACCGCTGCGCCAATCGGGAGCCAATTGACATGAGAGGGTGAGAGGGTGTGGCCTATGGCCTTTACCATCTTGCAAAGGTGCAACCTTCTGGGCCGCAACATCTCACGGGAATTTGAATTTTTTTCACAAAAATGCTGGAAGGAGAATAATAATGAATGGCAACAAATACAATCGGGTTTCACCACAAAGTCTCTAAACCCAGAGGCACAACATTGCAAGACTTCCGGGAACGCTAGCGTGATGGACCACTCATTGGTTTGAGAAGTCAATGAGGGAAGTGAAAATTCTTCCTTAGTTGTTAATTTTCTCGAAATCTAAAGACACAACCTAAATTCGAGCCATTATCTTAAATATACCGGATGGCCTCCCAAGGGCGGCGGAGCAATTGGCACAGTGTCGTCCTGGTTATGAGAGGGTTTGGCCAGGTGCTGTGCATACTGACACGGTCAGGTGTACAGTGTRTCCTCTGACACATTGGTGCAGCTGGATTCTGGGTTAAGTGGGRATTGTGTAAAGAAGCAGTGTGACTTGGTTGGGTTGTGTTTRGGAGGACGCACGGCTCTCAACATTCKCTTCTCCTGAGTCCGTACGGGAGTTGCAGCGATGAGACAAGACTGTAACTACCAATTGGGGAGAAAAAGGGGTAAAATAAAAAGTATACTGGACAAAATATGAACGTAAAGTGTTGGTCCCATGTTTCATGAGCTGAAATAAAAAATCACAGAAATGTTCCATATGCACAAAATGTTTATTTTTCTCWAATTTTGTGCACAAATTTGTTTACATCCCTGATTAAACAGCATGGTCATTACACAGGTGCACGGGACATCAAAAACTGTAACATCTTATGTTTCACAACATGTTTACATTATGTTTCACGGAAACGTGGCTGAATGATGACATGGATATTCAGCTAGCAGGATATACGCTGCACCGGCTAGATAGAACACCACACTCCGGTAAGACGTGGGGGGGGGGGGGGGCTGTATATAGCCTTTCTACTGTTATAGCCTCGCTACTGTTATTATTCACGGGCTTTTTACTGTTGTTTTTATTTCCTTACTTATCTATTGTTCACCTAATATCTATTTTTTACTTAAAGATTGCACTGTTGGTTAGGGCCTGTAAGTAAGCATTTCACTGATAGGTCTACACCTGTTTTATTCGGCGCACGTGACATATAAACTTTGATTTGATTTGATTTGTGCTGGGGACAATAAAAGGCCACTCTAAAATGTGTAGTTTTGTCCACACAACAACGCCACAGATGTCTCAAGTTTTGAGGGAGCGTGCAATTAGCATGATGACTGCAGGGATGTCCACCAGAGCTGTTGCCAGAGATTCAATGTTAATTTCTCTTCCGTAAGCTACGAACAACAAACACAACTGCGTTTTATCGATGGCAGTTTTAATGCACAAAAATACTGTGACGAGATCCTGAGGCCCAATGTTTCTCCCCAATTTCGTGATTYCGATCTTGTCTCATCGCTGCAACTACACAACAGGCTCGGGAGAGGCAAAGGTCGAGTCATGCACCCTCCGAAACAAGACCAGCCAAGCTGCGCTTCTTAACYCCCGCCCGCTTAACCCYGAAGCCAGCRGCACKAATGTGTCGGAGGAAACACCGTTCAACTGACGACKGAAGTCAGGCTGCAGGCGCCCGGCCCGCCACGAGYAGTCGCTAGAGRGCGATGAGCCAAGTAAAGCCCCCACGGCCAAACCCTCCCKTAACCTGGACGACGCTGGGCCAATTGTGCGCCGCCCTATGGGACTCCCGGTCTCAGCCGGTTATGACTCAGCCTGGGTTCGATCCCAGGCTGTAGTGYTGCTGCAACACAGCGATGCAGTGCCTTAGACCGCTGTGCCACTCATTTTTTTAATAAGGTATCTGTAACCAAAATATGCATATCTGTATTCCCAGTCATGTGAAATCCATAGATTACAGTCTAATGAATTTATTTCAATTGACTGATTTCCTCATATGTACTGTAACTCAGTAAAATCAATGACATTGCTGCTTGTTGCGTATATATTTTTGTTCACTATAGTTGAACATGTTATTACTCCAACCTCGTGAATGTGACAAACTGACACCTTTTCATTTTTATCAAAAACAACTTTATATCAAAGGAGTGCCTTTGGATTTGACGGCCTGCACATGCTCAGTTTGGCGCGAGACAACCGTTAGACCCGATGACGAGTTTCTGTTCGTGATCTTAGCTAGCCAACGTCGTCATGACATCGCCTACAAGTGTGATCGGGATTTCTAACGGAGAAGCAGTTCCTGCCTATCTCTATCCTGTACTGTCTTTGGTTTCACCCAAGTTTGATGCTTGAAGCCATACATAAACCCCGTGGCCTTTTATAACTTTGACCTTGCTTTCCGATGGCTGCGTCCATCACTTATTGCCCCTGAGTGCACGTGTGGTTTCACGCAAAAGTTATCTCAAGACATCATCCGTGTCTCTGTTTGTCCAGATTGATGATGACCGTAACCGGCTGGGTATTCACCCAAGGTGTGAAGGAACAACTGGTCTCATTCAGTCAAGATTAGAATATGGTAATGTTAGCTGGCTAACGTTACTCGTATAATCTGTGTAGTTATATTATTTGTATCTCAGAGCCATTTGCATTGCTAGTTATGGCCTAATGTTAGCTAGCTAGCTAACATTGAACCTAGCTAGTTGGTTAGCTTTAGCTACCTGTAGGTTATTGTAGGGTWGTATCATTATGAGTTGGGATTATGGTTCATTGTTTAGCTAGCTAGCTACATGTCTAAACAAAAGACTCRGTTTACACCTTCTGTATCCTGTGCATGTGACAAATAAACTTCGATTTTATTTGATATATTGTGTGTTTACTAAAGACGATAATGTGAGGAACAACATGACCTGCACCAAAGTCAAATTAGGACATAACGTTAGGCCAACGAGACAGTGTCCACATTCTAAAATCCTCCGGTAGAACGCCGTGCTTATATTTTGTCACACTCATTAGCTCGCCATTAACTTGTAAATAATTATCTTGTTGTGAGTTTATTTTCCAGTAATAACTTATACAAATTAGCTACAGTTAAGATGTTGTCAGCTATATGATATGGTCATTTTTTAAACTGCTAACATGCTAGAAAAGTTGCTTTTAGTTGCCTAGTTTGCTAGARTGACATTTACTAAATTCATCTTTAAACAGATGGGTTTATTGGTGTTAAAATACATATATGCTGTCGACAATGACAAGTTTAATGTCGGATGACAGTAAAATGTTCATGATGTCACTGCGACAACTGTATACAGACATGTCGATAGACATAGTATAAACCAGCCTTTAGTCTTGAAAAATCTTTGMTTGTGCACTACCGTACTCACTGTTTAGCACATTGCCTCACTTGTGAATCCTTAAAGAGATGGGTGGGACTAAAGCTTTAGAGGGTGTGAACGATGCTGATTGGGTGTAGACAAAGAAGAGCTCTCCAGTAGGTTTGCCAAAAACATTCAAGGGCCATTTTCTCAAAAGTGATATTATAAGTGTATCAACTTTCAAAGCAGAATTACTTTCCKATTGTTTGTTAACTGCAGTGTATGATATAGCATTTTGTAGCTCTGAGTCTCTACTTTTATCCAATATAAAAAACAACAATTTTATATTTGTCTACGTAAGACCGAATGAAGACGGTCGGTCACAAATGTTTATGGTGTGGGACATTTAACAACAGCTGTACCCTTTTGAGTGAAAACAGAGTTGATGAGTTATATACTCTGAGTGGACAAAACATTAAGAACACCTTCCTGGACCCTACAAGGTGTCGAAAGCCACAGGGATGCTGGCCCATGTTGACTCCAATGCTTCCCACAGTTGTGTCAAGTTGGCTGGATGTCCTTTGGGTGGTGGACCATTCTTGATACACACGGGAAACTGTTGAGCGTGAAAAACCCAGCAGCGTTGCAGTTCTTGTCACACTCACACTGGTGCGCCTGGCATCTGCCACAATACCCTGTTCAAAGGCACTTAAATCTGAAATTTAGGGTGAATCTTAAATTCGCCCTCTGAATGGCACACATACACAATCCATGTCTCAATTGGACTTATCCATGTCTCAAGTGGATTTAACAAGTGACATCAACAAGGAATCATAGCATTCACCTGGTCAGTCTATCTCAGGTTTTGTACACTCAGTGTATAAAAACTGTTTAAGATATTCTTTGTCTTTGCAAAGTCTTTGTCAGTTGTATCTTTGTGTAACATATTCATACTGTCTTATTGTAGTATAACTGTAGACGAAGCAGAAAGAAACACCCAGCAAAAGATATGCATGTTTTTCATGTGTTGTATTCAGGGTGGGGAGGAGGAGGAGGAGGAGGAAGAGGAGGATGGAGAAGAGGGGCAGGGGGAGGATGAGGAGGAGAAGGGGGAGGAGGAGGGTCTTCAAGCAGATAAAAATGTAAATGTTCTTCTGCTTTCTGATGTCTACACAGACCCTTATCAAAGCTTTCTCCTCTGGGGGGTTGGGAAGGGGGAGGAGAAGAGAAGAGTGGTGAAAGTAGAAGGGGATGAGAGGGGTGGGGGAGAAGGGGTGAGAGGGGAGTGGAGGCGGGAGGGAGATGTCCCAGCTGTTTCTGACAGGTCTCAGAGCTGTGTGGTTTGCTCTGACAGCAGAGATGTCCTCTGAAGAACTAGTCCGGGAGACCAGGGGGACACGTCAGCAAGATTTAACACCACACAGCCTCAAAATCAATGATGATACTTGCAGTTTGTGATTTCTTAGTTTCTTGAGAGTGTGTGAGAGAGTGTGTGAGAGAGTGTGAGAGAGTGTGAGAGAGAGAGAGAGAAGAGTGAGAGAGAGAGAGAGAGAGAGAGAGAGAGAGAGAGAGAGAACAATCTATATTTA
This sequence comes from Salvelinus sp. IW2-2015, assembly GCF_002910315.2. Classification (NCBI taxonomy): domain Eukaryota; kingdom Metazoa; phylum Chordata; class Actinopteri; order Salmoniformes; family Salmonidae; genus Salvelinus; species Salvelinus sp. IW2-2015. Next base: position 225,190 of record NW_019942712.1, on the reverse strand, counting down.
ACAATGTATTCTTTCACACTTTTCCCAAAGAATTACTCATGTGGTAACAAATCCATGTTTTACCCTTTACCAAATCTTTTTCAGCCTTGATTTCATGTTAGGGAATGAACGTTATTTATAATAAGGGTTACATGGAGAAATCGTATCTCTTAGAAAGGAAAATGGATGGCTCTCCCTTCAGCAAAAATATATTTAACCTAAACACTTCCCTGAACGCTTGAATAAAAAAACAAGTGAACCTCCCATATACCCAAATAATAATTAAACATAAAGTGAATAGCAGAGAACATGTCAACCATTTACCCTCAATTCATGGACAGACAGAGTCTAAGACATGCAGTTTAGGAAACTGTTCTTCGTCCTGTAAGCATTACATGGCAACGCAGGAATTTTGAAAGCGCACAAGTTTATGGAGGCCAGAAGTTGTGGGTTAGCAGACCACCGTGGACTAGACTAGGGTGGAAAATATCCTTTATAGTCAAAGCATTGCATGAATCTATCATTATATTTGTAGGTCAGGGATAAAAATGGCCTTTTATGAACATTTCATGCAATTCTACATAAATATTTTCATATTAGCAGAATCTTTTTTAATACCACAACAAATGACTGGAATTCCAGGCTAAGGATGGACAGAGAGATAACCTATGTGTTCCTCTGATCCTATTGTTTCAATGCCAAATCAGTGGTCCTACCTTTCACCCAGACAGAGTAGGCCTACCTTTCTACCCAGACAGAAGCCCCCTACTGTTCACCCAGACAGGTAGGTCCCTACCTTTCACCCAGACAGAGTAGGCCCTACTTTCACACCAGACAGAGTAGGCCTACCTTTCCACCAGACAGAGTAGGCCTACCTTTCCACCCCAGACAGAGTAGGCCTACCTTCCACCCAGACAGAGTAGGCTACCTTTCCCACCCCAGATAGAGTAGCCTACCTTTCACCCCAAGAAGAGTAGGCCCTACTTTCCACCCAGACAGAGTAGTCTACCTTTCCACACAGACGAGTAGGCCTACTTTCCACCCCAGACAGAGTAGGCCTACCTTTCCACCCAGACAGAGTAGGCCTACCTTTCCACCCCAGACAGAGAGCTAGTACCGCATAGCCCTACCTTTCCACCCCAGACAGAGTAGGCCTACCTTTCCACCCAGACAGGTAGGCCCCTTTCCACCCCAGACGGTAGGCCTACTTCCACCCAGACAGAGTAGGCCTACCTTTCCACCCCAGACAGAGTAGACTACCTTTCCACCCCAGACAGAGTAGACCTACCTTTCCACCCCAGACAGAGTAGGACTACCTTTCCACCCCAGACAGAGTAGGCTACCTTTCCACCCCAGACAGAGTAGGCCTACCTTTCCACCCCAGACAGTAGACCTACTTTCACCCCAGACAGAGTAGACCTACCTTTCCACCCAGACAGAGTAGACCTACCTTTCCACCCCAGACAGAGTAGGCACACTACTTCCACCCCACAGGACAGACGTAGACCTACCTTTCCACCCCAGACAGAGTAGGACCTACCTTTCCACCCCAGACAGAGTAGGACTACCTTTCCGATCACACCACACCCAGAAGAGTAGGCCTACCTTTCCACCCCAGACAGAAGTAGGCCCTACCTTTTCCACCCCAGACAGAGTAGACGCTACTACTTTCACCCCCAGAACAGGAGGTAAGACCTTACCTCTTTTTCTTTCCACCCAGACTCAAGAGGTAGGGCCTCACTTTCGTACACCCCCCCCACCGCCCCCCCCCTCCCCCCCCGGCCCCCCTCACCCCCACCGCCCCTCCCCCCCCACCCCCGCACTCCCCACCCCCCCCCCCCCGACCCACCCCCCTCCCCCCGACCCCCCCCCCCCTCCCCCACTCCCACCCGCGGCCCCCCCCGATCCCTCCGGCCTCGCCCCCCGACCCTAGTCCCGCACCCCAGACAGGAGTAGTCTACCTTTCCACCCAGGACGAGAGTTAGACCCATACTTTCCACCCCAGACAGATAGGGCCCTACCTTTCCACCCAGACAGCGTAGGCCTACTGCTTCCGCCTCCTCCTCCCCCCCCCCCCCCCCCCGCCGTTACTCTCCGCACCCCCCACCGGCCGCCCCCCCCTCCTCCCCGAACACCCTCCTCTCTCACGCCCGGCCCGTGTACCCGTCCGCACGCTCCCCCTTATTCGCCTGCTCCCCTTTACCTGGCCCCCCCGACCCCCCGCCCCCACCGCCCCCGCCCCCCTCCCCCTGTCCCCTCCCTCCAATTCCACCCCTACCCCCAAGCCCCCCCCCTCCGCCCCTTCCCCCATCCCCCCCTCTCCCCCCCTCCCCCTCCCCTTTCCTCCCCCATCCCCCCTCCCCTCATCCTCCCGCCCCGCCCCCCCCCTCCCTACCCCCTCCCCAATCCTCCCCCTCCCCATCCCCCCAACCTCCATACCACAGACAGAGTAGGCTACCCTTTCCCCCAGACAGAGTAGGCCTACTCTTTTCACCCCCAGAAGAGTAAGGAGCCTACTTTCCACCCCAGACAGAGTAGGGCCCTACCTTCCACCCCAGACAGAGTTAGGCCTACTTTCCACCGCCCCCCCCCGCGCCGCGCCCCCCCCCCCAGACAGAGTAGGACTACTTTCCACCCAGACAGACGTAGGACCTACCTTTCCACCCAGACAGAGTAAGGCTACCTTTCCACCCAGACAGAGTAGTCCTACTTTCATGTAGTGTCTCACCCAGAAGAGTAGGCTACTTCACCAGACAGAGTAGGCTACCTTTCCCCGACCCCAGACAGAGTAGGCCCTACCTTTCCACCCCAGACAGAGTAGGACCTACCTTTCCACCCCAGACAGAGTAGGCCTACCTTTCCACCCCAGACAGAGTAGGCCCTACCTTTCCACCCCAGACAGAGTAGGCCTACTGACACAGAAAATGTAAGCTTTAACTGCTGGTTACTCTTCCTCTGTGGTTTAACCCAACAAAGGGTGACAAGAGTTTCCCTGAAAACTGCCTGCATTTAAACATCTTCTGTTGTACAGAAAGTTAATATCTGACAGTATTAGATTACTTCGCAAGCAATGTCAATTTCCTCCCCCCCCCCTGCTATAGAAGGTCATATTGCAGCCTCTGATAGTCCCATATGCATTGGCGTCACCACTTTCCCGGGTATTTTACAGCTTGTTTCTAGCATAAAGCATTGTGGACCAAAAGCGCTGTTATAGGTTTAAAAGAGTGCATTTAAATAGTGCACGGTGGGTGGAGGAAATGACCGAAAAAAAATCTATGGATATAGCAGCCTACAGCCTAATGTTGTCTGTCAAACAGGTAMACATACTTCTTATTTCTTAAATAGGAAGAAAAAGGCGGCAACACAAAGCCCTCTTGTTGTTAATAAAGTCTKATTAAAATGAAGACGGTTGAAATGAATTATGCCTATTCCAATTCGCCTACTTTCAGCGCTATATTTTGAGCTGTCCATCTCCAATTGACTGTGTCGCGGCTGACGATTCAAGTTTCAGCACCACAATGTAAGTGACTCGACTCTGGCTTATTGTGAGGTCAATAACTCTGATAACTACATCACGGGCAGGAAACATACTGTTTTTAAATAAAATCAATTATAGTATTAGCAAGCTATCAAAGTTGTCCTCCTTCGCCTCTTCCGGCTCTCGTTCTCAAACTGAACAGCACATAGGATGTAGGTTAGTCTGCGCACACAAGATAGTGCATTTCTTGGACTAGGCATAATCAAATATTATTTTCGGAAGAAGCCTTTGACTTTCCTCTTGAACTGCCACCATAGGCCCACACAGCACAGCCATTGGTTAGGCTGCACACAGCACACAGCACAGCCATTGGTTAGGCTGCACACAGCACACAGCACAGCCATTGGTTAGGCAGCACACAGCACACAGCACAGCCATTGGTTAGGCTGCACACAGCACACAGCAAACAGTCCATTGGTTAGGCAGCACACAGGCACAGCCATTGGTTAGGCAGCACACAGCACAGCCATTGGTTAGGCAGCACACAGCACAGCATTGGTTAGGCAGCACACAGCCCATTGTTAGGCAGCACACAGCACAGCCATTGGTTAGGCAGCACACAGCACAGCACAGCCTTGGTTAGGCTGCACACAGCACACAGCACAGACCATTGGTTAAGCAGCACACAGCAGCAGCCATTGGTTAGCAGCGACACAGCACCAGCATTGGTTAGGCAGCACACAGCACAGCCATTGGTTAGGCAGCACACAGCACAGCCATTGGTTAGGCAGCACACAGCACAGCCATTGGTTAGGCTGCACACAGCACAGCCATTGGTTAGGCAGCACACAGCACACAGCACAGCCATTGGTTAGGCAGCACATCAAAAAGAGAAGGGCTCAGGGTTGGAATATCAACTGCAGTGTGTAATGCAGCCTAGTTGTATTTACACCATCCCAGCAGCTATCTTAGAAATACCTTTGTTCTGTGCTTCTCCCAGCCTGCACTTCCTATCCTATAGGCTATAGGCTATGGATCATTTGATTGAGATGACACAAATAGCCTATAGGCCCACTTGATATTGCGTGCCCAGTGTAGAATCAGAGATGAGGGTCGACGGGTACACGTCGATATATAGTAAGTAACTCATTCTAAAACACTGAGAAATATAGAAATTTTATCCATTGCAAATGACATGACCCTCCCCTGGACCAAATAAAAAAATATATTAAACCTTTCCTCTTGACTGAAATGGAAAAAGCACGACTCTTCCCCATTTTTCTCCAGGTACCCATTCTGTATATTTCAACCCATCCCGAAGCCTGTGGCCTCAGTCAGACTTCCTCTCTCCCAGAACAACACACTGTTGCAGTAGTCACCGCTACAAAACCAGGAACACATCCCATCTAAACCAATAGCCATGGTTCACTTGACAGTGTACACACTGTTCTTCTGAGTAATGCAGAGTAAGTTGGTCTCAATGGGCCGAGAGCCAAACCATTCCCTTCCGTTGACTAGCGTTACTCCACATTCCTGGTTCCTATATGATTGGCTGGCTTGGCTGCCCTTTGATCTACCTCTGACATCACTAATGAGCAATTTGCAGAAAGATTGACCTATTCTAATTGGCTGTATGAAGGCTGGAGTACGGGTCACTTCTCGAGGGATTGGTTCTTCTTCCCGAGGTGTCTGTCCCTTCATGTTCTTTAAAGTCACAGGGGAACAACGCTAGGTCTGTGTTCAAGGGCTTTTACCAAGGTGTGGCCCTGTTTTGTCAAGTGCATTGTGGTAATAAAAATTGTCAACGGATGCATTTGGATTCAACTTTTTAAACACCGAATTGGCGGACTCAGCTTATTCCCCTCCGGTTTGCTTCTTTCTCCTTTCGACCAAACATATGTTTTATATCTGACAGGGTAGCAGGCAGGGTAGCAGGCGGGCCAGCGACTGAGCTCTACTGATTAAGTATGTAGCATCCCTGCGTATGGAGATTTGGTTTATCCTCAAGGACAATATAGGGATCCTCCACCTCAGTGATGTAAGAATGAAACTTGCACAGAASAAAAACAATACCGTGACTGTGTCTCCACCCCCCCAACACCTGACATGTATCAGAAGAATACCTGGAATTGTTTAGCAGAGTAAATCTCTGTTCAAATAGAGGGGGTAAGAGGGGCCCCTCTGTGCTATTGGGAGAGTATAAGCCGTAATGGGTCAGAGAGTAGATAAAATGTTAAGAAGAGAACAGAGGACATCTTAAGTGTGTCCTTTAGGCTTGGCTTCCATTCTGTTGACACGTGTAATGGAGTATAAGGTTCTCTTGGAATGCTTCTGAGAGGTCCTAAAATGTCTTGAGAGAGAATGTAATTCAAAAGGGGTGGACAAAGGGTTACCCTTTGAGAAGTTATACTTTCTCCTTTGTTTGCTGGTGAAGAAAGTGTACAGGGTTAAGAGTACATCTAAAACCTTTATCATAACCCCTTGTCTCTCCAAAAATACTAATTTAGCAAAGACGCTTATCCAATAGTCAGTGCAATCAACTAAGGTAGCTAAGACAACCACATATCACAGTCATTGAAAGTGTACATGTTTTGGGAGGGGGGGGAACTTAACTAAGCCTGGTGAATCCAAAATAGTGAAAGTAGCTTTCATTCTGTATTCATCAGGCTAGACTTCAGGTCTGTAAATTACCAAAGACTTCGACTTTACATAAAACAAAATAATGTTGAGGTCTGCTTAGTCTGACAACCAACTATCTGTGTCTGAATATAACTGCTTGTTTGATTATACCGTTATGCCGTCTATATTTTTTGACAACTTTATCTCAGACTTGATAAACTGGGATCTCTGATATAACGTTTGATTTAAATTACAAAGACAAGAGTACGCAAGAAATGATAAGGTATTTTGATGAAGGAAAATGATTGGAGCTACAGTATATAAACACAGGCGGAATTGCTGTTGTTTACTTTCCATTCTATGTGTGTTTCCTTCTCCTTAAAAGCTAAAGCTGTTGTCCTTTTTTCCCCATATACTATCATTCAAATGGACATTTATAGAGACTGATCACAGGCAACTGGTGTTATGATTGGTGTTATGGAAATATTCCTGATCCAGAAATCTATTTTTCTTTCGATATCAACAGATTATATCAACAGATTATATCAACAGATTATATCAACAGTTGCATAAACACTGTTGTGGATATTGTGTTTGTCAAGCACAACTTCAACAAGTTGATATGCATGTCGAATGTCTCCGAAGGCAGAAACCAATGCTGAAATATTAATGCTCAATAAAATAGGATTGCGGGAAAACCATAGTCCCGATAGAGACTAACTACATGTATATGGGAACCCTTGTTTATCTAAAAGGCAAGGACAAGGACCGAGGACATGACAACCAGTGTAGTCTTAGTCCCTGCAGGGATGAAGTTAATTATTCCTGTTGAAATGCAATGGATGCCACTGTGCCCTATAGGTCACATTTCACATTTCAAAAGGGAAGCAGACCAGGATGCAAAGGTCAGCTGTCAGAAAGCCTTCATCTCCGCCGGACTAATAGTGGCCTTTTTTCAACATGACCGACAACAACTCGACTTGAACTGTATCTAGTTTGTGTGTTCAAACCGTGTACTGAATATGAAAATAGATGAGGTTCTATTTTGTAAATGATGTTCGTGGTTGGCTACTAAGCTGGTTGGTTGGTGTACACTGTCATCCCCAATAAATTGTGAAACATTTTGTAAAAAAAGGTTGGCTTTCAGAACAGTGGAAGGAAAATGTACTGTATGTTGTTTAAATGGCTTCTACTAATTKCCTAACATATAGAATTAGAGAAAGTTCTAGAGAAAGTTCTCCTATAACAGATACTCAGGTACTAATATTTATGGTCGCTTAAAGGTCCAATGCAAATGTTTATTTCAAAATAAATCTCAATATCAAATCATTTTTGAGTAACAATTAAGTACCTTACTTTGATTTTGTTTTCAGTTAAAATTGTCAAAAATAAACAAAGATAGCTTCTTAGCAAAAGAGCAATTGATCAAGCAAGAATTTTGCTAGGACTGTCTGGGAGTGGTCTAAGTGGGGAGGGGAATACTGAAAGCTTACTGTTATTGGCAGAGAGGTTTGGAACTCTCTTTCTTATTGGTCTATTAACTAATTTACTGCCTGGTGACGTCATCAGACTGGCCATAACTCCATCCTACTAAAACAGGCTTAAATTTCAGGCGGTCTTTTCAAACACTAAAAGGGCATTATCATAATTTATTTTCTTATTCATTAATTCACCATATTATACCAACCTCATAGTGTGGAAATATATATTAACACAGGTAAATCACGTTTTTGACTACACTGGACCTTTAAGATAACATGCTGTGGGGCCTTTCTGCATGTATGATATAGTTTCTAGTAGACTAAATATTAGTGTTATGATTTAATTATGGCACACGGGGAAAAAAACATAATTTTGCACACAAAATGGAAACATGATATAAAACGTGAACTCTTTCATGGTTGATGAATGTCCAATCCTGCAAATACTCAAGGAAAAACAATCATTCAGACACAACAACAAAATATATTCTGTTTTAATTCACCCGTGACAGCCGAACTATTCTTCTTCAAAAAGACTATGTGTTTGGGGAGTATAAATAACTAGCTCCCAAATATAGCATTGCATTTCAACGTACTGCTTCCGCTCCCTATCAACATATGCCCCTGCCTCCCGAGCTTCAGAAAAACCCGTCCACAGATTAGAAAAGCCACAGATGCGCCCGCGCGCACGCGCACGCACGGTCCCTGTCGCTCTGCACATCCGCACAAATACGCCGGACATCTGTCCCCCGCTTGTCAAATTAAAGTAACTGATTGGCGCTGCGGAGGGCAAACCCCAAAAATAAAAATTGAAGAAGAGGGGGTAAAAAGTGAAACTGGAAAGCGAGGGCCCCTGCTGCACTCCACTCTACCGGTGAAATAATTAGCCCCCTGGTTGATCTGGGGCTCATTCAATGAGTATTGGCAGTTTGAGACGCCAGCTGTGCTTCCTACCATGAGCTGCTGCATTGCGGCCGCATGAAAAGTACAACAAAACATTCTCCATAGGAGAAATGTGTGTGGGCTCTCTATGGTAACTCTGTTGATGTTATGCATTTTGGGGCCGGTTTCTGGACACAGAAGCATCTTTTTCTACCAAGCTATGTAAGTAATTCAAGCAACAGATACAGTCAAAAGGAGGTAAAATGTTTTGTTATGTTAAGAGTCCTGGATTTAAAAAATATATAAAAAAAWCATTGTTTCTCCATTGACTGCTTTTCAGACCAGGACTAGGATTAATCTGTGTCTAACATAACAAAACATTTTACCTCATTTTGACTGTATCTGTTGCTTGAATTACTTACATAYCTTGGTAGAAAAGGTAGCTTCTAGCGTGTGCTGCCCTCGCAACAATGACAGGTTCTACATACTCCGTTCTCTTTCGTCTACATTGCCAAAGAACCCACTGTGCAAAAAACTGGCTGAATCAACATGGTTTCCACGTCATTTCAACAATATGATTGGATTTGCAAAAAGTAATCAACATTATGGAATTTTGGTCTTTTTTTTCACCTAACTTTTACCCTAAATCTAATGACATGGTGAAATGTTTTGTTGATTTCAAGTTGAATTCACGTTAGTTGACAACTCAACCAAATGTCAATTAGACGTTGAAATGACGTCTGTGCCCGGTAGGGAAGAAGATTTTTTTTTAAATCATTAAAAAGCTCCCTTGACAAACACACACACACACACAGGAGAGGGGTTGTCTGTGGTGCAGATGGAACACCAGACTGGGGGCTCTAAATAACAGCCTTGGGGGGCAGCCATTGTTCCACCCTGCTCTGTAGTGAGAGTAGGGGTAGCAGCCACACCCCTGCCCACTACAGTGTACCAGCTGTATATCTCGAGCTCCCGCTGTGTTGGCCTATAGTGCAAGGCTCCACTCTGACAACCCCTGATAGGAAGCACCGTGTCATGCTGACAACCCCCTGCCTTAGAAGATTAATGCCCTCGGCAAAAATGTGGGCCACTCCTAGTTTATTTGGTCCAAACAAAGACTGTGTAAATAGTCTTGTTTAGTATTTGGGTCATTTCACGAATAGAGTGTGTTTTGTGTCACCCGGACATTATGTGTGTACATTTTGATAAAACACTCAATTTAACAGTTGAATCACATACATCTACACTTTAACTAAAGTAAACTAAAATCAAATACTGTGTTTGTATTCATATAAATGATTTGWTTTCTCTGAATGTCCCACATCATGTTTGTCCAACATCTAGAAAAAATTTAACCCACTTAACCCCAAAATGTCACCATTGTCGTTGTTGTTGCTATGAGAAAGGAATTTTTGAATATTGTTATTTAATTAATGTGATGAATTTACATTTGTCCCTCAGGTTTAAAGTCAACCCTGTAAAGTTCAAATATTGTTAAGATTGCATTCAATTTTCCCTCCATGTCGCACACAAGCTTCCATCCCCCCTGTCACAAGGAGATTAAATCATCAACTTTTAATAGTCATTTCTCCTCATTTAACTTCTTGAGGTGGGAAAACATGTTAGTTATGAAGTTGAACATGTGCTCTTTATGACAGAATGTTAAAAGGAGGACAAATACATAGCTATTTTTTCACAAAATTACTATAGACGAACGGCACTCTATTCGTAGAATGACCCTGCATGAATATTGAATACATAATATAATTTGAGCTTGATATCATGTTCTGGGATTTGTATTCCTACTTTTGAGGTATAATTTTGTTATTTGAATAATGTTACATTCGTTTATATATGACAACACCTTCCCCATTAGATGAAAGTCAGACTAACCTGTTCAGATATCAGAAAATACTTTGACTTCATAACAAAAAGGGTCCACTAAGCTAATAACATCAACCTGTGACTAGTCACATGCCCAGTGTGTGTCATGTATCTGTCACTGATATGGGTGGAAGCTACAATAAATTCCTCACTGGCACCTCCTTGTGGAAATCAAACGAATAACATCAAAAACATTGAGCAAATCTTTCATGGACTCCTGAGCCTATTGTCTTGTCTGAACTGAGCGCTGTGTGGCACAATGCACTTTCCCTACAGCTTAGAAAAAAACAATTAACACTGTCTTTATACTTTGTCTACATAAAACTACATACACAACATTCAGGGGCCTATAATAGTCTGTGAAAAAACACACACGAATGAATCCATGTTAATTGTATTGTTTCTTTTAAATAGCTTTATATTTCACAACAACCAAAGCTGAAAATATATACATTAACATAAAAACTGAATCTGCTAAATTTAAYACAGAAAAACAACATATGACATTTGAACAGACAAAAAAAAATTATACAATAAAAAGAGCAAGATAGACAAATAAGAAACAAAACCAGGAACTGTATTACTATTGGTTTAGCTAATGATCCAATGGAGTGCTGCATATGGGCTCTCTCTCTTATGATTGGGAATTGAGAAAAGCTAGGAATGTGCACTCATGCCTCAGAGGAGAGAAACTACTTCTTACGTGGTGTAGGACAACAGGTCTAGGACATCTGGTCGAGGACAACAGCTGAAGGACAACAGGTCTAGGACATCAGGTCGAGGACAACAGGTCCAGGACATCTGGTCGAGGACAACAGGTCTAGGACATCAGGTCTAGAACAATAGCTGTAGGACAACAGGTCTAGGACATCAGGTCGAGGACATCAAGGTCTAGGACCAACAGTCGAGGACAACAAGGGTCTAGGACAACAAGGTCTAGGACAACCGAGGTCTAGGACAACAGGTCTAGGACACGCTGTAGGCACACAGGTCTAGGACAACAGGTCTAGGACATCAGGTCGAGGACATCAGGTCTAGGGACAACAGGTCTAGGACACAGGTCTAGGACAACAGGTCGAGGACAACAGGTCTAGGACAACAGGTCTAGGACATCAGGTCTAGGACATCAGGTCTAGGACAACAGCTGTAGGACATCAGGTCGAGGACAACAGGTCTAGAACATCAGGTCAGAACATCAAGGTCGAGGACAACAGGTCGAGGACATCAGGTCGAGGACATCAGGTCGAGGACATCAGCTGTAGGACAACAGGTCTAGGACATCAGGTCGAGGACAACAGGTCGAGGACAACAGCTGTAGGACAACAGCTGTAGGACAACAGGTCGAGGACAACAGGTCGAGGACAACAGGTCTAGAACATCAGGTCGAGGACAACAGGTCGAGGACATCAGGTCTAGGACATCAGGTCGAGGACAACAGGTCGAGGACATCAGGTCTAGGAATCAGGTCGAGGACAACAGGTCGAGGACATCAGGTCTGAACAACAGCTGTAGGACACCAGGTCTAGGACAAAACAGGTCTAGGACAACAGGTCTAGGACAATAGCTGTAGGACAATAGCTGTAGGACAACAGGTCTAGGACATCAGGTCTAGGACAACAGGTCGAGGACAACAGGTCGAGGACATCAGTCGAGGACATCAGGTCTAGGACATCAGGTCTAGGACAACAGGTCTAGGACATCAGGTCTAGGACATCAGGTCTAGGATAATTGAGTCTCTACACCTTCCATTGTTAAGGTCTGGTGAGCGTCAGGGAATGCTGATCTTTGGTTAGTCAGAAGTTAGTTTCTGACAGGGGTGGAGGTTCCTTTGACAGTCTTCTTCATGTGATGGTAGTTGGGCAGGATCTTCATGAGGAAATCTAGCTGGAGCGTCTGAGGCTGGAAGATACATTTTTATTAGAACAAATTAGAACATTTTAAATCAACTGTCAGAGATTACAATATTAGAAGATAAAACAATTCCTAAGCATTTAAATCATAAAATTAAAAACCTATCCCCTGATGACAATATCAATGCAACCACTAGCATTGCAGAGAATATATGTATATATATATATTTTTTTTAAAGGACAAAATATTTTCTTGGGTGTCCTTTACCAGAATCACTTTCTGTACCTCCACTGGCATAGCATTTAGAATAATGTGATGTATTGGGCTAGCATTCTCAGTGGTATGCTAGTACGGACATTGGCACATGGGGTAAGCAGGTAGCCTAGTGGGTAAGAGCGTTGGGCCAGTAACCGAAAGGTCGCTGGTTTGAATCCCTGTGCCGACTTAGATAAAAAATGTCACGGTCACTTAACCCTAAGTGCTGCTGTAAGTCACTCTGGATAAATGACTCAAAATGTAACTGTCTAGTATTTTCCTTAGTGAAGAGCTAGGTGGAATRCACGGTAGAGACAAACCTGAGGCCTTTCTGTCTGCACACGCCTCATGCAGTTAGCCCCGTAGATGACCGTGTTCTCGGGAATGACCTCACACGTATTCACCTGGCAACAAGCGCCGACGATACAGCCACTGGTGAGAATGACGTTCTTCCCTAAGTCCGCTGAGACAGAGAGCGAGGGTTGTACGTCATCATACAGACAGCATCGAAAATTGGCTTCCAAATGACAGCAGAAGGTTTCATCTTTATGTATAGGCACCGTGTATTTTATAAGCATATCCTACCTTTTGACTCGATGACATTGTTGTCACCAATTTTCAATGCTTGAGAGACTTGAGAAGTTGGTTGAGGGTTAAACATGACAAGTTGGTTGAGGGTTAAACATGAGACGTTGGTTGAGGGTTAAACATGAGACGTTGGTTGAGGGTTAAACATGAGACGGTGTGAGGGTAAACATACGACAGTTGGTGATGGGGTTAAACATTAGACGTTGGTGAGGGTTAAACATGACAAGTTGGTTGAGTTAAACATGAGAGTTGGTTGAAGGTTTAGAAGTTGAGAGTTGGTTGAGGTTAAAGTGATGAGTTGGTTGAGGTTTAGAAGTGATGAGTTGGTTGAGGTTTAGAAGTGATGAGTTGGTTGAGGTTTAGAAGTGATGAGTTGGTTGAGGTTTAAAGGTGATGAGTGTTAAGACATTTTCTTCAACCACTCCAAAAACAATTGGGAGACAACACAAAATAAACATGTCATTACAATACTTGGTTATTTTTCCTCTTGTATAGACATTAGTTAAACTAGCCTTTAGCCGACGTCCCTCATTAACAAAGCAGTAACATCACATTCGTTTTCTTGAGCAAATGGTCCACAACAACCGGTCATTGTGACTACGTGCAGTAGAAGGATACCACAACCGACTTCAAACACATTGTTGATTCCAATCGTCATGGTCTTGGGTTCAACTCCTTCAGTGTCAGGCATAATATTTTCTGGATAACTAAAGATCGTAGGGCAAAATGTAGAGATACAAAAAAAAGAGCGTGTTAAAATTGACGTGGATGTATTGGATACACAGCTAACTGCATAGTAGTGACCTACCTGTTAATGATGAGAGCCTGTTCCTCAATCAGGTTGCCTTCTCCAATGATAATAGGGCCTGCCTCAGCTATAATACGTGCTTTGGGGTGGACCACTGTTCTTGGACCTGCCGGAAGGAATAGACAATTGATACATCTATAATGCTACACAGTTTGCTTATTTTGATTTGGAGGAAAATGGATAAAACACTAAACGATACTTGATGGCAAAAAACAAAACAATATGGAGTATGAATAAATTCTTACCAATGGTCACATCTCCTCTAATTTCACTCTCTACACACACAACTGCTCCAGCAGCAATGTTGGCACTGCAAGAGTTGGCAGAAAATACATGAGATTGTGATGGTAGCTAGCCATGGCTTGCCTGACTACTCAAACTGAATTCCCCCCCCCCCCCTACTCCATCGTTTGCTACATACTTCAGTCTGAGATTGCCATCGTTGAAGTCGTTTGTGGTGATGTCAAAATGAGTGATGGTTTACAAAACAAGTAATCAGCGGATTGGATCATCTCTAACCAATTGGGAGTATCAAAGCCAATGAGGATTTTTCAAAACGCCGCTTTTACCCACGTGTTCTGCGATGGGTTCCAGAAAAAAAAACAATAAGACATCTGGAGTGGATTTCCATTCTAGAAATCGTCAGGGAGGTACTCAGATCCAGAATCAATGGTGGAGTTAGATTTGCATGGCCCGGTGCCCCGAGTGGGTGGTAATTTCACTTAAGGACCAACAGAATGGTCCAAAATGCCAAACTCCACCCACCTGGGACACGCAAAACGTACTCGACCATTGCGGAGAGAYACTAACGTCCGTGGGCGTAGCAAGGAGTTTGGGTAGCCAGGCAAAGTCATGGCATTATTACTCAGACGTATCTCCAAGATGGCAATGATCTAGCCTTCTAATTTGATGAGCTAACGTTACTGTAGCTAGCAAAAACAGCAATGGTTAGCAGCAGGCTAACTTAGCTAGCTAGTTAACATAACCATTTTATCATCAGGGGCCTCATTTATAACCGTTGCGTAAATGTCACACAAAATCTCTGCTTGCGCCATTTCTGAAGATATTAAGATTTATAAACTTGGCAAACGTGATACATACGCATGTCTCCCGTTATAAAATCAGACCTGTCGTAAAACTCTGCCTGGYAAACGRCCTCCATTCKCCTTTTATGGTGACYARAACYCCCTTTATTTGWATAATTTTMAACTATTGGCATTAGGCCACYGCATGCAAAAGGACTAATTGTTGTTTAATATTTTSTTTATTAATAATAGATTATTGGGTTTATGTGTCCTACCTTCATATAGGCTCTGAGATTGAATAGGCAATGATGTCACGCTCCTATCGCACAGCAATACTGTAGACTACCCATAAGGTCAAATATTTTGCATAAACTACCAGTCTACTGTCTTGGTAGAATGTTTTAGCAGTAATTTATGGTGTATATGGAAAAGGACTGTGTCCATTTCTGAAGAAGAAAACAATGGAAAATGGTTGTGGACATGTCAGAAGAACATTTGAATTCAACAATGTTTCCATCAACTTTTCCCCCCAACCTAAATATGACATGAAACACATGCAATTACAATACTTACAGTAGCATACATAGGCCTGGGTAAAAGTTCAGTGGTTKAATTAGACTGTATGCCGGTATTATTGTAAACCGCGCTGCCTATGATATTGCAAAACTTGAAATACATATACACTAAGCTATCTATTTACTAGCCTACTAGGTCCAATTAAACAAGAGATGCACATGTTTATTTGTTGTATAGGCTCCTTGGGGAATATGAACACATTACAGCCAGGAAAGGTGAGCAATATATTCTGCAATAGAACCCCACAGCGGAGGTGTCATAATACCCATAAAACCTAGCAGTCAAACAGGGAAATGGTTACAATAATTTTTCRACAATACATTTTTCCCATAGGGGATTTTTAGAAAAACTTCAAATAAGGGTTTTGTTTCGTGTAGGCTTACTTTTGGTGTGACGTTTTGATAACCATGTAAAATCTCTCTTGGACCTTTTCTAACAGTTATTGTGTCAATTTACAAGTAGGTTCACAGAATTGCCCATTTAAAGAAAGGTTGCCAAATTATTCATTACTACATGTAGCTAACATTAGATAGTTAATCCAGAGATTCTGACCTTTGCCTCGGTTCGGCAGTCTCGACCAGGTCATCATGGCATTTGTAGTTCGTTATGATAGCCACATTAGCCGCTAATTAGCATTACATTTTTGGGTGGTAAATACAGGTGAATATATTGATAAAAGTCAACTTGTCCTAGAGAGATTTACACGATTATAAAAACATCATGCCAAGGTAAGCCTACAACGAAACACAGCCCTTACTTTAAGTATTTCTAAAATCCCCTATGGAAAAWAATGTATGGTGAAAAGACAATTGAAACCATATCCCTGTTTGACCGCTAGGTTTTAAGGGTATTATGACTCCTACTGTGGTACTCTATGGTTATGAAAATAAAATAAATAGGAAAAAGATTCCTGTGTGTAATTATAAGATTKCTGTCTATTTTAGATTCTAAAAATAAACACTCTTAACACTAACGGCAAATGGCTGCATTATTTTTAATATGTTTTCAGTTTTTTGTGACTAAGCTTTTCATCAAAATACTTATTTGCCAGTTTGCAATACAATATGCACATTTTGGGGTATATTTTGTATGTACGATTTATAAACGAGGCTCCAGCTGACCGRCAGTTGTTAGCCATTAAAGATACGATACATTAAATCTGTGAATTATGTTCGCTAAACTACAAGCTAACAACACGCCACTTAAGGCCAGAGACGTTATCTATCTCTGGTAAAGCACACAACTGAATATATTCTGTCATCTTTGATATTACTGAGGCACGGCACTGGTTAGCTAGCTAGCTGAATGGCTAACAACATTACTGGGTGTTGCCTCTTTGCTAGCTAGCATAGCCTGCCAGAAAATACATTGACATATTATAGTTGGTTCGCTAGCTGCATTGTAGCAACATTGTTCCAGAAAATATGCTTATTAATATAACCTTGTGACTAAATTAGTACAAATATTACCTTTTCTGTGACATCTGTTTAGTGTTGGGGTCCGCCATCCTGACAGAGAAGAAGATACTATCGACAGTTGATTATGATTCTTGGAGGSGGAAAAACAGTCGTGGTTGATTGTTGATGTCTGGATACCGCAATTCTACCTCTCTACTGCACTCTGCTGTATTACTTTGGTGGTGCAATTCAGTCAGACCAAGATCTCTATTGATTTCAGCTTTATCAGAGAGGAATACCACKATTTTTGGCTTGTTTACTATAATCACCGAGTTTTTCGACTTGCTGCAGTCCGCAGAACTTCAATTATCGGTCAGAAGGTAAATAAAACACTCTAACTAAAATATTCCATATAAGAGAATCAATGATCTAGTCTAGGCCTACATCACCACCCAGTGATCAAAACACCAAGGACCAATACATTAACAGGGCACATGCCCAGGGAACCYGACCTCCAGGAGGCCCACATTGATTTTGTTGGTTAATTCTCACTCGGATATCATAACCAGTGCATTCGGAAAGTATTCAGTACCCCTTGACTTTTTCCACATTGTGTTACGTTACAGACTTATTCTAGAATGGATTAAATTAAATATTTTCCTCGTCAATCTACACACAATACCCCATAAAGACCAAGCAAAAACATTTAATTTTTAATTTTTTTGCAAATGTATTAAAAATAAAAAACAGAAATGCCTTATTTACATAAGTATTCAGACCCTTTGCTATGAGATTAGAAATTGAGCTCAGGTGCATCCTGTTTCCATTGATCATCCTTGAGATGTTTCTACAACTTGATTGGATCCACCTGTTGTAAAATTCAATTGATTGGACATGATTTGGAAAGGCACACACTGTCTAATATAGTCCCACAGTTGACAGTGCATTCAGAGCAAAAACCAAGCCATGATCAAAGAATTGTTTCTAAAGCCCAAACAGGATTGTGTCGAGCACAGATCTGGGAAGGCTACCAACAATTCTACACTAGGAGACTAGTGTAGAACTGCGGGAAATGAACTTCCAAGCTTACATTTTCTCTCCACCCAATGATAGGATTTAGTTTTTATTTAAGTATAAAGGGTGGGGTTCTTTTAAGTATAAACGAGGGTGGGTTTTTTAAGCTTATTAAAGGGTGGGTCTTTTAAGTATAAAGGAGTGGGGTTTCTGTTTAAGTATAAAGCGGTGGGTTTCTTTTAACGTATAAAGGTGGGGTCTTTAAGTATAAAGGGTGGGTTTTTTAATTATTACAAGTCAAGGTGGGTTATTTTAAGATAAAGCGGTGGGGTTTTTTTAAGATATAAAGGGTGCGTTTTTTTAAGTATAAAGGTGGGGGTCTTATATTTAAGCTAAAAGGGTGGGGTTTCTTTTAAGTATAAAGGAGTGGTTTTTTACAGTATAAAGGGTGGGTATTCTCATATAAAGAGTGGTTTCCTTTTACAGTATAAATGGGGATGGCGTTCCTGTTAAGTATAAAGGGGTGGGGTTTCTTTTAAGTATAAAGGGGTGGGGTTTATTTTAAGTATAAAGGGTTGGGTAGGAAATGTGGTGTAGGTAGTGGAATAGCTGTCTATCTCCTTATTCCTCCCAGCTCAGTCATGTGGCTCTGAGGAATCTGAGAACGGAAGAAACAGTCAAATAATTTCTGCAGTTACAATACATACTTTGACGTGATTTGTGTATCCAAACACAAGTGCTAAAGAGGGTCCATTCAATCTCAACTGTCTCATGCGAATGCTAGAAGAGTAGCGTCTCTGGCTATGTTTGCAAGCTAATGTTAGAGAATTTAGCTTCTGTGGCCATATCGCTACCAGTATTCTCATTCTATCCTTATACCTCTGGGTTGGCTATACAAACCAGCGTGGGTCTCAGGGGCCCTTAGAATAACTGTCAAGGTATACAGAAAAATGTGAATGATTAGTGTCTCTTAACCGATCCCGTAGAGGTTAATTCATGTGAAGTGTGTTTAGAAGTGTGTTTAGCTTTCGTTTTCAACATGTAATATTTGACTACTTCATCCTCTCCTTTTCAACCTTCAGCTCTAGCCTTGTCCACGTGTTTCTTTCTCTCCTTAATTGTACCCCTCACTCCTTCCATCTCTCTCTCTGGATGATCTCCCTCTTCCATCACATCTCCTTGATAACCCTCACCATGAAGAAGAAGAATACTTTATTGATCTTATAGTCCACAAGAATATGTCTTACGCTTTTTAAATCACTTCCTGACACACACACACACAGATTTTTTCCAGTTGCTGGTCTACTCCAGACTAGATTTTTTTCAGTTGTTCATAGGATTCAAACTGAACTTCACGCGATGATCTCCATCTTCCACCTCTTCTTATAATCTTCCCTCCCTCACCCTCTTCAGCTCCTCCTACCTTATCTTACGCGACTCTTCTTTCTCTCTACCATCTTCTTAACATTGACCTCTCACTCTTTCATCTTCTCCGTAGCACTCAGCATTAAATTACTTACTTCACAGAGACACAGGTTGTACATATTATTTTCACAGGTGGTACATATTATTTTCAC
>NW_019942712.1:196381-205751 GCF_002910315.2 Salvelinus sp. IW2-2015 | reverse complement strand
CTGTGAAAATAATATGTACACACTGTGAAAATAATATGTACACCTGTGAAAATATATGTACAACCTGTGAAAATGATATGTACAACTGGGAAAATAAATGTACAACCTGTGAAAATAATATGTACAACTGTGAAAATATATGTACAACCTCCCTTTGAATGATTGTACTTGGGGGGGAAAAAATAATTTATGTTACACCTGTGAAAGCAAAGTACAAAATGTGAAAATAATATGTACCACCTGTGAAAATAATATGTACCACCTGTGAAAATAATATGTACACCTGGAATATATGTACAACTGTGAAATAATATGTACAACCTGTGAAAATAATATGTACAACTTGAAAATATATGTACAACCTGTGAAAATAATATGTACCACCTGTGAAAATAATATGTACCACCTTGAAAATATATGTACAACCTGTGAAAATAATATGTACAACCTTGAAAATAATATGTACAACGGGGAAAATAATATGTACAACCTGTGAAAATAATATGTACAACCTGTGCTCTGTGAAGTAAGTTATATTAAAGCTGAGTGCTGTACGGAGAAGATGAAAGAGTGAGAGGTCAATTGCTTAAGAAGATGGTAGAGAGGAAAGAAAGAGTCCGCTAAGATAGGTAGGAGCGAGCTGAAGGTGAGGGAGGGAAGATTATGGTTGTACATATTATTTTCACAGGTTGTACATATCATTTTCACAGGTGGTACATATTATTTTCACAGGTGGTACATATTATTTTCACAGGTGGTACATATTATTTTCACATGTTGTTCTTCCAGGGGTGGCCAATCTTTTATGCATAAGGCTGGTGTGGTTGCAAGCTCTTGTTCGACCCAATCAGCAACACGCCTGATTCGTCTACTAATCTTGATTAGTAACGCTGAAACTGGGTGCTATGGAGAAACCCGACTGCACGCGCGGGTACGCGCACACAGCCCAGGGTTGGCAAAGCGCGCGCCGAGCAATTTTCGTTATGGACAGATTTTTTACGCACACTCGTGCCACGCAAGCACCTGTCTTTCTTGAGATGGTAGGCTACGYAGTGCGGATAGATAAACTACCATGCAAGTGGACTATGCATTTTTTTGTGGAAAATCTTCCTATGATGAACAGGAGTTTAGGGTGGATTTGCGTAGCCTACTGAAGAAAAATGCTCCGGCGGGCCTCTCAACTCCACAATCTTTGGATGAGAAGATGTCCAGAATCTGATAGATTTACCAGATAGGTATGACAGCAAGACTACAATTCTGTGATAATAAAAAAAAAGCGCCTTTGAGTTTTTTCTTTCGAGGCATCTAACGTTATATTGATAATGCAAGCAAGCATGCTTTTATATCTGTTCTGAGTTATTTATTAGGCTACATTGAGTGTAAAAATTCTCATGAAWTTTCAAGAGTCATTCGTTTTTCCTTTTTCATCAGTGTAGGGTAACCTAATGAGACTGAAGTGCAACTGGCCTCAAGATATAGGTCTGAGTTCTGCGCAATGAACTAAACATTCAAGTTGTCCAAAACGCTCTATATTTACGTTTTTGTAAAGATATGGATGAGTCAACGTCATTGGATATCGAGGCCCTGAAGGTAAGATATGTCAAAGTAAATGCTAATTAATAGCCTGTACTTTTAATTCATACCTGTTGTCTGATCTTGAAGAATTCACTTTCAAAATAGAAATGTCCACGTTTACAAAACGTATTCATCCCATAAGTCTTGTTTTTAGCATACTCAAAGTTTTTGCAAGTCACATTTTACTGATAATATAGGCTTAGAGTACACATATTACAGCTATCTATCTATGATACGTATGCTGTTATTCTATGCACTGGCACTTATGCAACAGGCAAGTGAGAACATTCATTGGAGAGATACACTTGCATCTGCCATGTCTTTGATCTCACGGCTTAGCAGTGAACATAATAGCCTACTCCTAGTTCGCCAAGACAACCTTCGCAAAAGGTGGTCAATTTAATTGATGATATTATGATTCTTGGAAGAATATTCCTTATTGGTTTTGGTTTGTGCAACTCTTACCCAATTATGAATGATATTCCAAACTATATGGTTGTAGTTCTTCTCATGTTTAATAAAGGGGAGTGGAAACACTACCCAGCTAGCACAGTGGATCTGGGCCGATTCTGGCTGAGAGTCAGACTCGGCTGACGTCATGTGGCCCGAGTCTGGGCTAGTATTACTTATGGCTAGGATGCAGGGATTGAGCTCGGGATGATTCCGGTGTGAGTTATCTGGCCCAAATGTATTACTTGGGGCTCTGGCCGATTCCTTTGAGAGTTATCTGGCCCAAATGTATTACTTGGGGCTCTGGTCAATTCCGGTGTGAGATATCTGGCCCAAATGTATTACTTGGGGCTCTGGTCAATTCCGGTGAGAGTTATCTGGCCCAAATGTATTACTTGGGGCTCTGGTCAATTCCGGTGAGAGTTATCTGGCCCAAATGTATTACTTGGGGCTCTGGTCAATTCTGGTGAGAGGTATCTGGCCCAAATGTATTACTTGGGGCTCTGGTCAATTCCGGTGAGAGTTATCTGGCCCAAATGTATTACTCGGGGCTCAGGCCGATTCCGGTGTGAGTTATCTGGCCCAAATGTATTACTTGGGGCTCTGGTCGATTCCGGTGTGAGTTATCTGGCCCAAATGTATTACTTGGGGTTCGGGCCGATTGGGGTGTGAGTTATCTGGCCCAAACGTATTACTTGGGGCTCTGGCCGATTGGGGCTGCTCTCTGGCAGATGATCACACAAGCTGCTTTATATAATTAACATTTCATTATTTATTTTAAAAAAAAGTGTCTTAATTTAATAACAAAATCAACACTTTTTTCCCCAAAACAACTGCCATTTACACAACTCCCTAATGATGATAGAGAAAAACTAACAAAAAATTTAGTCTTCCTTATTTTGTATTTATTAAACATCTGAAATCAGAATAAGGATACCTTTTACTGTGAATGAGTTCTACGGACACTTTCTTATCTAGATATAGTATATTAATCACATATCTGCACCAAAACATAATACAAATGGCATTGTGTCTTACAATGTACACACAATACCTCATAATGACAAAGCGAAAACAGGTTTTTAGAAATGTTTGCAAATGTATTAAAAATAAAAACAGAAATACCTTATTTACATAAGTATTCAGACCCTTTTTCTATGAGACTTGAAATTGAGCTCAGGTGCATCCTGTTTTCATTGATCATCCTTGAGATGTTTCTACAACTTGATTGGAGTTCACCTGTGGTAAATTCAATTGATTGGACAGGATTTGGAAAGGCACACACCTGTCTATGTAAGATCCCACAGTTGACAGTGCATGTCAGAGCAAAAACCAAGCCATGAGGTCGAAGGAATTGTCCATAGAGCTCCGAGACAGGATCGAGGCACAGATCTGGGGAAGGCTACCAAAAAATGTCTGCAGCATTGAAGGTCCCCAAGAACACAGTGGCCTCCATCATTCTCACGAGGCACTGCATCTCCGTGCTAGAGGCGTCACTATAGACACCTTGATTTGAATTCAAGCTTTATCATAACCGGCCGTGATTGAGAGTCCTATAGCGCGGCGCACAATTGCCCCAGCGTCGTCCGGGTTTGGCCGGTGTAGGCCGTCATTGTAAATAAGAATTTGTTCTTAACTGACTTGCCTAGTTAAATAAAGGTTACATTAAACATTTTTAAATACATCTTAAATGGAAGAAGTTTGGAACCACCAAGACTCTTCCTGGAGCTGGCCAAACTGAGCAATTGGGGGAGAAGGGCCTTAATCAAGGAGGTGACCAAGAACCCGATGGTCTCTCTGACAGCGCTCTAGAGTTCCTCTGTGGAGATGGGAGAACCTTCCAGAAGGACAACCATCTCTGCAACACTCCACCAATCAGGCCTTTATGGTAGAGTGGCCAGACGTAAGCCACTCCTCAGTAAAAGGCACATAACAGCCCGCTTGGAGTTAGCCTTAAAGGCACCTAAAGACTCTCAGACGATGAGAAACAAGATTCTCTGGTCAGATGAAACCAAGATTGAACTCTTTGGCCAGAATGCTAAGCATCACTTCTGGAGGAAACCTGGCACCATCCCTACGGGGAAGCGTGGTGGTGGCAGCATCATGCTGTGGGGATGTTTTTCAGCGGCAGGGACTGGGAGACTTGATGAAAACCTACTCCAGAGCGATCAGGACCTCAGACTCGGTGAAGGTTCACCTTCCAATAGGACAACGACCCTAAGTACACAGCCAAGACAACGCAGGAGTGGCTTCGGGACAAGTCTCAATGTCCTTGATTGGCCCAGCCAGAGCCCAGACTTGAACCCAATCGAACATCTCTGGAGAGACCTGAAAATAGCTGTGCAGCAGCGCTCCCCATCCAACCTGACAGAGCTTGAGAGGATCTGTAGAGAAGAATGGGAGAAACTCCCCAAATACAGGTGTGTCAAGCTTGTAGCGTCATACCCAAGAAGACTCAAGGCTGTAATCGTTGCCAATGGTGCTTCAACAAAGTACTGAGTAAAGGGTCTGAATACTTAAGTAAATGTAATATTTCCTTTTTTTATTTTTATAAATTAACAAAAAATTCTCAAATACTGTTTTTGCTTTGTCATTATGGGGTATTGTGTGTAGATTGATGAGGGAAAAAAACTATTTAATACATTTTAGAATAAGTCTGTAACCTACCAATTATTTTTTATTTGTAAATCTATTTTTTGGAACTCGGTTGGGGTCTCAACTTACTATTGACAGTAAGAATAGTAGAATAAACCAGGTGCAATTTCGAAATGTGTTTGTGCAGCAGTCACCGACAGTCAGTCATGAATGTGCAGCACAGTTTATAACATAAATGTGCAGCACAGTTTATAACATAAATGTGCAGCACAGTTTATAACATAAATGTGCAGCACAGTTTTATAACATAAATGTGCAGCACAGTTTATAACATAAATGTGCAGCACAGTTTATAACATAAATGTGCACAACCAATTTTTTTTACATTTGTCTTTAAACTACTACTAACAATCACCCATATTAGAAAAATATTGAATTTCTAACTTCACATTTCCCTAGTATAGGCTACTTATCGTAAGGAACGATATCAGCAAAATGCCTGTGATAAGTGTTTCGGTATGGTCGGTGTCTATAATTCTGGGGTTGTCATCCCAATTCTAATAATGAATCTCAAAGGTACACACAAGTCATTAATTGGTTATTAATTAATTGGTTACTGTTTTACCATGTACTTTCTAAGTAAATAACTAGCAATTTCTGTACCATAACATGAAGTGCTTCCGATCTGTTTACTTTGCCCCAGGTCCGGGAGGACCTCTGTGGAAGCAGGCATTTGTTCCAAGCCAGCACTAGCACATCAGATGTGTGTTTTGGCACTAGATGGGAACAAAAGCTCGCACACTCTGGTAATCCATGACCAGGAGTGAAGACCTAGGTCAACAGAGTAAATATGACAAATGATTTAAAAACATTTTACCAATCCTGTGGCTCATAGACAGCCTACCCACAGTAACTGCACAGTTACTGGAGATATATAGGCTTTTTTTACGGACAATTTCCTGTCTGGAATTATAATGTAAATGTGCCACTTCCTCTCTGATCGTTTGCTAAATGCAAATGTGTCCTCCATGGGGCGACATCCTAAATGGATCTCCCTGAGGGTTTGCAGGGGATTAGCATGGAAAGCCAGTGTACTGTGGATGAGAGTCTGACTGTTTACATCAGCACTTTGTCGTTTCTTTCGATTTTCACTTCCGTAAAGCCTGAGAGGGAAATTAAATGAATCCCTTAACCTCCTCAACAACATCTACGCTGGCTGTCTGTGTGCTGTTGTCGCCAAATTCCACAAAGTTCCTAATTAAAGCACCTATTATTAAAACAGGTAAAGGGAAGAAGTTGTGGGCTTTACATCATCGGTCTATCATGAAGGGTCAATTTGAATCTGAAAATAATTAAGCAAATGAAAAACAAACACTTTATTTGAGCTGTTGATCAAATCAAATCAAATGTATTTATAAAGCCCTTCTTACATCAGCTGATATCTCAAAGTGCTGTACAGAAACCCAGCCTAAAACCCCAAACAGCAAGCAATGCAAGTGTAGAAGCACCATAACACTGTTATAACAGGTGACGTGTTATAAAAACTTGTACAGAACAGAGAAACCAACTTCTCACAGCCTTTTCAGGATGCACCTTTTGAACAACAAAGACCTTTCCTAGCACTAGCAGTGAACTTACTGGAGTGCCTTCATCTCTTAAAAAATTAACACGCTAGTAAAAGTGTACAGCCATCTGTAAACAGGAAATGGACAGCCGTCTGTAGAAAGGGAATGGACAGCCGTCTGTAAACAGGACATAGACAGCCGTCTGTAGACAGGACATAGACAGCCGTCTGTAGACAGGAAATGGACAGCCATCTGTAAACAGGACATAGACAGCCGTCTGTAGACAGGAAATGGAAAGCCGTCTGTAAACAGGAAATGGACAGCCGTCTATAGACAGGAAAAGAAAAGCCGTCTGTAGACAGGAAATGGACAGCCGTCTGTAGACAGGAACAGCTGGATTAGTCAATCCACTATTGAGAACAGCAAGAGAGAGATCTCAAAATCTTTAAAAATTAACACGCTAGTAAAAGTGTACAGCCATCTGTAAACAGGAAATGGACAGCCGTCTGTAGAAAGGGAATGGACAGCCGTCTGTAAACAGGACATAGACAGCCGTCTGTAGACAGGACATAGACAGCCGTCTGTAGACAGGAAATGGACAGCCATCTGTAAACAGGACATAGACAGCCGTCTGTAAGAGGAATGGAAAAGCCGTCTGTAAACAGGAAATGGACGCCGTCTATAGACAGGAAAAGAAAAGCCGTCTGTAGAACAGGAATGGACAGCCGTCTGTAGACAGGAAATGGACAGCTGTCTGTGAAAGGAAAGGACAGCCGTCTGTAGACAGGAAAGGACAGGCGTCTGTAGACAGGAAAAGGACAGCCGTCTGTAGACAGGAAAAGGACAGGCGTCTGTAGACAGGAAAAGGACAGCCGTCTGAGAAGGAAAGCAAGCGTCTGAACAGGAAAGGACAGCTGTCTGTAGACAGGAAAAGGACAGCGTCTGTAGACAGAGAAAGGACAGCCGTCTGTAGACAGGGAAAGGACAGCCGTTGTAGACAGGGAAAGGACAGCCGTCTGTAGACAGGAAATGGACAGCCGTCTGTAGACAGGAAAGGCTAGCCGTCTGTTAGCCAGGAAAAGGGACAGCCGTCTGTACGACAGGAAATGACAGCCGTCTGTGAGACAGGAAAAGGACAGCCGTCTGTAGACAGGAAAAGGACAGCCGTCTGTAGACAGGAAAAGGACAGCACGTCCTGTAGAAGGAAATGGACAGCGTCTGTAAGACAGGAAAAGGACAGCCGTCTGTAGACAGGAAATGGACAGCCGTCTGTAGACAGGAATGGACAGCCGTCTGTAGACAGGAAATGGACAGCCGTCTGTAGACAGGAAATGGACGCCGTCTGTAGACAGAAATGGACAGCCGTCTGTAAGACAGGAAAAGGACAGCCATCTGTTAGACAGGAAAAGGACACCATCTGTAGACAGGAAAAGGACAACCATCTGTAGACAGGAAAAGGACAACCAGTCTGTAGACAGGAAAAGGAAAGCCGTCTGTAGACAGGAAAAGGACAGCCGTCTTAGACAGGAAATGGACAGCCGTCTGTAAACAGGACATAGACAGCCGTCTGTAGACAGGAAAAGGCTAGCCGTCTGTAGACAGGAAAAGGGCAGCCGTCTGTAGACAGGAAAAGGCTAGCCGTCTGTAGACAGGAAAAGGACAGCCATCTGTAGACAGGAAAAGGACAACCATCTGTAGACAGGAAAAGGACAGCCGTCTGTAGACAGAGAAATGGACAACCATCTGTAGACAGGAAAAGGAAAGCCGTCTGTAGACAGGAAAAGGACAGCCGTCTGTAGACAGGAAATGGACCAGCCGTCTGTACAGGAAATGGACAGCCGTCTGTAGAAAGGGAATGGACAGCCGTCTGTAGACAGGAAAAGGCTAGCCGTCTGTGGACAGGAAAAGGCTAGCCGTCTGTAGACAGGAAAGGCTAGCCGTCTGTAGACAGGAAAGGGCAGCCGTCTGTAGACAGGAAAGGGCAGCCGTTCTGTAGACAGGAAAAGGCTAGCCGTCTGTAGACAGGAAAGGACAGCCATCTGTAGACAGGAAAAAGGACAGCCATCTGTAGACAGGAAAAGGACAACCATCTGTAGACAGGAAAGGACGCCGTCTGTAGACAGGAAATGGACAACCGTCTGTAGACAGGAAAAGGAAAGCCGTCTGTAGACAGGAAAAGGACAGCGTCTTAGACCAGGAAATGGACAGCCATCTGTAGACAGGAAATGGACAGCCATCTGTAACAGACAGGAAAAGGAAAGCCGTCTGTAGACAGGAAAAGGAAGCCGTCTGTAGAACGGAAATGGACAGCCGTCTGTAGACAGGAAATGGACAGCCGTCTGTAGACAGGAAAGGACAGCCGTCTGTAGACAGGAATGGACAGCCGTCTGTAGACAGGAAAAGGACAGCCCGTCTGTAGACAGGAAAAGGACAGCCGTCTGTAGACAGGAAAAGGACAACCTCTGTAGACAGGAAAAGGACAGCCGTCTGTAGACAGGAAATTACAGCCATCTGTACATTTACATTTACATTAAAGTCATTTAGCAGACGCTCTTATCCAGAGCGACTTACAAATTGGTGCATTCACCTTATGATATCCAGTGGAACAAACCACTTTACAATAGTGCATCTAACTCTTTTAAGGGGGGGGGTTAGAAGGATTACTTTATCCTATCCTAGGTATTCCTTAAAGAGGTGGGGTTTCAGGTGTCTCCGGAAGGTGGTGATTGACTCCGCTGACCTGGCGTCGTGAGGGAGTTTTTTCCACCATTGGGGTGCCAGAGCAGCGAACAGTTTTGACTGGGCTGAGCGGGAACTGTACTTCCTCTAGAGGTAGGGAGGCGAGCAGGCCAGAGGTGGATGACCGCAGTGCCCTTGTTTGGGTGTAGGGCCTGATCAGAGCCTGAAGGTACGGAGGTGCCGTTCCCCTCACAGCTCCGTAGGCAAGCACCATGGGTCTTGTAGCGGATGCGAGCTTTTCAGACAGGAAAAGGACAGCCATCTGTAGACAGGAAAAGGACAGCCTTCTGTAGACAGGAAAAGGACAGCCTTCTGTAGACAGGAAATGGACAGCCGTCTGTAGACAGGAAAAGGCTAGCCGTCTGTAGACAGGAAAAGGCTAGCCGTCTGTAGACAGGAAAAGGGCAGCCGTCTGTAGACAGGAAAAGGCTAGCCATCTGTAGAAT
>NW_019942712.1:189576-192324 GCF_002910315.2 Salvelinus sp. IW2-2015 | reverse complement strand
AAAACCAGAACAGTCCTGGCCAAAACCTGACACATATTGTTTAATTCAATTGAATAACTGTTGCCTTTTGCTGAAAGAACTTGGGCAGTCATAGATTTAGGACCAGTCCAAGTTAACATTTTGGGGTATTGCTTTTTTACGTCTAACTACTGCTGTTATTGTGTCTCTCCACTTTCCCATTGCTGCCTTCGTGGTTGGTTACATGCAGGACAGAAGAAAGTAGTGGGAGAGACTCAAGTCATTAGTGCTTCTCCAATGTTTTCTTACCTCTGGCGGAGGAGGCTAGTGGGACGCCCGTGCCATCACGGAGAGAGAGAGCATGCAGGAGGCGAAGTGGGATGCCCGTGGCATCACGGAGAGAGAGAGAGCATGCAGGAGGGATAGTGGGACACCCGTGGCATCACAGAGAGAGAGAGCATGCAGGAGGGGTAGTGGGACGCCCGTGGCATCACAGAGAGAGAGAGCATGCAGGAGGGATAGTGGGACGCCCGTGGCATCACGGAGAAACAGAGCATGCAGGAGGCATAGTGGGACGCCCGTGGCATCACGGAGAGAGAGCATGCAGGAGGCGAAGTGGGACGCCTGTGGCATCACGGAGAGAGAGAGCATGCAGGAGGCGATTCTGCTGATTAATATCAGGAGGCATTACTAGCGTCTAATTTTCTTTCATTGAATGTTTCTCGGCTGCGTTTTGCTGCCCTCGCAGCGCGTCGCTGTTTGATTCAAAACAGTGTGTACCCTATCACTCTCACCGCTAATTGGTGGAGATGAGCTGTGCCGATGGAGGTAGAATGACTGCTGTGTAATCGCTAGCTTGGTTCGTTTGGCTGCAATGTATGTTCTCAATGCTGGGAGGTCACCACAGTCCCCGTCCTGAAGTAAAACCAGCACCAAGTTATCTTGGTAAACGTTGACTGAAGGGATTGATTTTTTTTGTTTTAAATATTTTTTATTATTATTTATCCGTTATTTTACCAGGTAAGTTGACTGAGAACACGTTCTCATTTGCAGCAACGACCTGGGGATTAGTTACAGGGGAGAGGAGGGGGATGAATGAGCCAATTGTAAACTGGGGATTATTAGGTGACCGTGATGGTTGAAGGCCAGATTGGGAATTTACCCAGGACACCGGGGTTAACACCGGTAGGGAATGTTAGGGAAGGGATAGGGAAGTAAAGCAAGAGAAAGTTACTCATCATATTTCAATGTTAATCATTTTCTACCTTGACTTCAAATACCCTCACCTACAGTGTGCCAAACATTGAGGTCGTGAAATTGCTGTAGAAAAACACTGCAAAATGCTGTCCTGACTTCATACAGGGAACGATGCTGTCCTGATTTCATACAGGGAACGATGCTGTCCTGACTTCATATAGGGAACGATGCTGTCCTGACTTCATATAGGGAACGATGCTGTCCTGGCTTCATACAGGAAACGATGCTGTCCTGATTTCATACACGGAACAATGCTGTCCTGACTACATAATATGGGGAACGATGCTGCCCTGACGACATAATATGGGGAACAATGCTGTCCTGACTACATAATATGGGGAACGATGCAGTCCTGACTTCATACAGGGAATGATGCTGTCCTGACTCCATACAGGGAACAATGCTGCCCTGATTTCATACAGGGAACGATGCTGTTCTGACTTCATACAGGGAATGATGCTGCCCTGACTTCATACAGGGAACAATGCTGTCCTGACTTCATACAGGGAACGCTCCGTGTTGTTGTTGGAGAGATATACAGGGAACGTGGCTGTCCTGACTTCATACAGGGAACGATGCTGTCCTGACTTCATACAGGGAACGAGCGTGTCCTGACTTCATTTACAGGGAACGATGCTGTCCTGACTTCATCCTCACAGTTCCGTAAAGGGTTGTCTCGAAAGAAACCACTTGTGCCAGTAGTAGATAATAGGTGCTATTGGCTCATACTCCATGGGTCATTTTGTTCTACATGTCTACAGATGACAAAGCACACCACTGCCTGCTATGCTCCATTCCATTTGCTCTGTGAATGCCCGAGCTTTAGCATGCATGACGGGTAGGGTACAGTATGCATTCAACTCTGCAAAGAAATTGTAGCATCTAGCTACCAGCGTTTTGGAGACAGTGGGTTGCCATAGAAATTAGAGGGCAGAAAGTCATTTCCCTAGACAGAGGATTCAAAATAGACTATGGAAGTTGTCCTGCTGTGACACGTCGGATTAAAGAGAGAACTTGCATTTCTTTTAAAGATACACTGTAAACTGTTTCCGTTCCCCTGAGGCCTTTAAATTCACTACTGTTAAAGGATTTTATTCTGCTAGTATCTAAGTATTTTGAACCAGCCAAAGATATTCCCCTAAAAAACAGAATGTGCGGTTTTTTTCCTCTACGTAATGCGTACACTGTAATATGATAATGAACAAGAAAGACTGAGTTCAATTTTTGTTTTATACATTTATTTTGATGGATAAATGATTTGAGAGCAAAATACTATACATTACAGCTGCGTATATATCTAATCATTATTTAGTGTGACTCAAAAGGCCTGTCCCTCTAGTTTCTCGGGTGCACTCACACTCATCTCTCGTAGTTATTCTCCGTGAAGTGTATCAGCGGCATAATTAGACTCACTGACCTTTCTAGTCCAATGATATGGTTAATTTGTATTCACTGCAAAGTCCAACTTCCATTGGTGAGACATATGCCCAAACCCCCCCCCCCCCCCCCCCCCCCCCCCCCCCACTGCTCGAC
>NW_019942712.1:179934-189551 GCF_002910315.2 Salvelinus sp. IW2-2015 | reverse complement strand
AACGATTGCTGTCCTGACTTCATACAGGGAACAATGCTGTCCTGACTTCATACAGGGAAACATGCTGTCCTGACTCCATAAGGGAACAATGCTGCCCTGATTTCATACAGGGAACGAGGCTCTGTCCTGACTTCATACAGGGAACGATGCTGTCCTGACTTCATACAGGGAACAGATGGCTGTCCTGACTCATACAGGGAACATGCTGCCCTGATTTCATACAGGAACGATGCTGTCCTGACTTCATACAGGGAACGATGCTGTCCTGACTTCATGACAGGGAACAATGCTGTCCTGATTTCATACAGGGAACAATGCTGTCCTGACTTCATACAGGGAACAATGCTGTCCCTACTTTCATACAGGGAACAATGCTGTCCTGACTTCATACAGGGAACAATGCTGTCCTGATTTCATACAGGGAACGATGCTGTCCTGACTTCATACAGGGAACAATGCTGCCTACTACATAATAGGGAACGATGCTGTCCTGACTACATAATATGGGGAACGATGCTGTCTGACTACATAATAGGGAACGATGCTGTCCTGACTTCATACAGGGAACTGCTATCCTGACGACATAATATGGGAACGATGCTGTCCTGACTACATAATATGGGGAACGATGCTGTCCTGACTTCATACAGGGAACGATGCTATCCTGACGACATAATATGGGGAACGATGCTGTCCTGATAATAATATGGGGAACGATTGCTGTCCTGACTTCATACAGGGAACGAGCTGTCCTGACTCAACAGGGAACGATGCTGTCCTGACTTCATACAGGGAACGATGCTGTCCTGACTTCATACAGGGAAACTATGCTGTACCTGACTTCATACAGGAGAACGATGCTGTCCTGACTTCATACAGGGAACGATGCTGTCCCGATGACATAATATGGGGAACAATGCTGTCCTGGCTACATAATATGGGGACGATGCTGTCCTGACTACATAATATGGGAACGATGCTGTCCTGACTTCATACAGGGAACGATGCTGTCCTCGATTCATACAGGGAAACGATGCTGTCCTGACTACATAATATGGGGAAATGATGCTGTCCTGACTTCATACAGGGACGAGGCTGTCCTGACTTCATACAGAGGGAACGATGCTGTCCTGACTTCATACAGGGAACGATGCTGTCCTGACTTCATACAGGGAACGAGGCTGTCCTGACTTCATACAGGGAACGATGCTGTCCTGACTTCATCCTCACAGTCCGTAAAGGGTTGTCTCGAAAGAAACCACTGTGCCAGTAGTAGATAATAGGTGCTATTGGCTCATACTCCATGGGTCATTTCTTTACATGCTACAAGATGACAAAGCACCACCACTGCCTGCTATGCTCCATTCCATTTGCTCTGTGAATGCCCGAGCTTTAGCATGCATGACGGGCTAGGGTACAGTATGCATTCAACTCTGCAAAGAAATTGTAGCATCTAGCTACCAGCGTTTTGGAACAGTGGGTTGCCATAGAAATTAGAGGGGCAGAAGAGTCATTTCCCCTAGCAACGAGGATTCAAAATAGACTATGGAGTTGTCCTGCTGTGACACGTCGGATTAAAGAGAGAACTTTGCATTTCTTTTAAAGATACACTGTAAACTGTTTCCGTTCCCCTGAGGGCCTTTAAATTCCACTACTGTTAAAGGATTTTATTCTGCTAGTATCTAAGTATTTTGAACCAGCCAAAGATATTCCCCTAAAAAACAGAATGTGCGGTTTTTTGTCCTCTACGTAATGCGTACACTGTAATATGATAATGAACAAGAAAGACTGAGTTCATTTTTGTTTTATACATTTATTTTGATGGATAAATGATTTGAGAGCAAAATACTATACATTACAGCTGCGTATATATCTAATCATTATTTAGTGTGACTCAAAAGGCCTGTCCCTCTAGTTCTCGGGTGCACTCACACTCATCTCTCGTAGTTATCTTCCGTGAAGTGTATCAGCGGCATAATTAGACTCACTGACCTTTCTAGTCCAATGATATGGTTAATTTGTATTCACTGCAAAGTCCAACTTCCATTGGTGAGACATATGCCCAACCCCCCCCCCCCCCCCCCACTGCTCGACAGACAACATGACCCAAACCCAAACTGTCATTATGAGGAGGAACCAGCTAAGGTTAAAAGACTGGATTCATCTAGACCAGCGGTTCCCAAAAACTAGGGCCGTTTTACCCAAGACAACATGACCCAAACCCAAACTGTCATTATGAGGAGGAACCAGCTAAGGTTAAAAGACTGGATTCATCTAGACCAGCGGTTCCCAAACTAGGGGCCGTTACCCAATGTGGGGTCGCCTGATATGAAAATGGGGTTGCGGGAGTTTTTCCAAAATCCTGATGAAAGCTGCCATCAAGGCAAAGGGTGGCTATTTGAAGAATATCAAATATAAAATATATTAAGATTTGTTTAACACTTTTTTGGTTACTTCCATATGTGTTGTTTTATAGTTTTGGTGTCTTCACTATTATTATACAATGTAGAAAATAATAAAAATACAGAAAAACCCTTAAATGAGTAGGCGTTCTAAAACTTTTGACTGGTATTGTGTGTATATATATATAGATACACTACSGTTCAAAAGTTTGGGGTCACTTAGAAATGTCCTTGTTTTTGAAAGAAAATTATTATTTTTGTCCTTTAAAATAACATAGAATTGATCAGAAATACAGTGTAGATGTTGTTAATGTTGTAAATGACTATTGTAGCTGGAAACGGCAGATTTTTTATGGAATATCTACATAGGCGTACAGAGGCCCATTATCAGCAACCATCACTCCTGTGTTCCAATGGCACGTTGTGTTAGCTAATCCAAGTTTATAATTTTAAAAGACTAATTGATCATTAGAAAAACCTTTTGCAATCATGTCAGCACAGCTGAAAACTGTTGTGCTGATTAAAGAAGCAATACAACTGGCCTTCTTTAGACTAGTTGAGTATCTGGAGCATCAGCATTT
The DNA here is from genome assembly GCF_002910315.2 of Salvelinus sp. IW2-2015. NCBI lineage: Eukaryota > Metazoa > Chordata > Actinopteri > Salmoniformes > Salmonidae > Salvelinus > Salvelinus sp. IW2-2015. Next base: position 186,568 of record NW_019942712.1, on the reverse strand, counting down.
GTGGGTTTGATTACAGGCTCAAAATGGCCAGAAACAAAGACCTTTCTTCTGAAACTCGTCAGTCTATTCTTGTTTTGAGAAATGAAGGCTATTTCATGCGAGAACTTTTCAAGAAACTGAATATCTCGTACAACGCTGTGTACTACTCCCTTCATAGAACAGAGCAAACTGCCTCTAACCAGAATAGAAAGAGGAGTGGGAGACCCCGGTGCACAACTGAGCAAGAGGACAAGTACATTAGAGTGTCTAGTTTGAGAAACAGACGCCTCACAAGTCCTCAACTGGCAGCTTCATTAAATAGTTACGCAATACACCAGTCTCAATGTCAACAGTGAAGAGGCGACTCCGGGATGCTGGCCTTCTAGGCAGAGTTGCAAAGAAAAAGCCATATCTCAGACTGGTGAGCCTCGACTAAAAACGGAAGCGCACAATGATTAACACACGGGACGAGATCCATAATCATCTGTGCAATCCACAATGGCACGAAAGCCAAAACACACAGCACAGCTACTCTAARGGATATTGTAACAATAATTGACAGCCCAATGGTGAAACAAAGGACACATTTATACAAATACAATTAGTGGGAAAGGGGACCAGGTGTGCGCAATGACACAGTTCTGGAGGGATCCGTGACAGAAAGCTATCACTCCATTATGCAACGCCATGCCATACCCTGTGGACGGCGCTTAATTGGAGCCAATTTCCTCCTACAACAGGACAATGACTCAAAGCACAGCTCAAAACTATGCAATAACTATTTAGGGAAGAAGCAGTCAACTGGTATTCTGTCTATAATGGAGTGGCCAGCACAGTCACCGGATGTCAACCCTATTGAGCTGTTGTGGAAGCAGCTTAATTAACCGAATGGTACGTAAGAAGTGCCCATCAAGCCAATCCAACTTGTGGGAGGTGCTTCAGGAATCATGGGGTGAAATCTCTTCAGATTACCTCAACAAATTGACAACTAGAATGCCAAAGGTCTGCCAGGCTGTAATTGCTGCAAATGGAGGATTCTTTGACGAAAGCAAAGTTTGAAGGACACAATTATTATTTCAATTAAAAATCATTATTTATAACCTTGTCAACATCTTGACTATATTTCCGATTCATTTTGCAACTCATTTCATGTATGTTTTCATAGAAAACAAGGACATTTCTAAGTGACCCCCAAACTTTTGAACAGTAATATAAATGTATTAAAAACCCTGTATGTATGTCATTCAAAAATAAAACGTTTAGCATGTCTTCTAATGCTCAGATGCCCCTCTCTCTCTCTGGTTGTGTTCCAGATGACTGAGGAACAGTACGTTCTGGAGGCCCAGTCGGGCCATCTTCAGCAGCCCAGGAGCGACGCCGTCTACCCCGTGGGACTCTATGGGTGGAGGAAGAGATTCCTCTACTTTTTCCTCTCGCTGTTGCTGGTCATAATGATAGTCAACCTGGCCTTAACTGTGTGGATAGTAAAGGTCATGAATTTCACTGTGGTGGGTAGCCTACCGTATAATGTTTTACAGTAGCCTACTGTATGTTTTACAATGACTATTGTATGTTGTTTTACAGTAGCCTACAGTATATTGTTTTACAGTAGTGCCATTTATATAATGTTTTACAGTAGCCTATTGTATAATGTCTAATAGTAGCCTACTATATAATGTTTTACAGTAGCCTATTGTATAATGTTTTACACTAGTATATTGTGAACCAGTTTGCACAGGTCTGCTCATACTCTATTATACTAATGGGGGATTTGTCCACTAAAATACATTTGGATGGTGCTACATGGATGAGGTGAATGAATGTAAATTAAAGAGACAGATGGATAGATTTTATTTTATTATTGACGTTATTAACATAACGCTTGACATAGCAAGTGCATGTTCTGTGTTAAGATATACTTGATTCATAAATACATTAGAAGTTTTGCATGATAACACATACGTATATAATTAAGATTAAAACAATGGCTGAATTGGCTCTGGTGAAAAGAATTATCGCTGCAAAGAATATCGCTGCAAAGCCACAAAACGGAAAAAAGTTCCTAATCTCCTTCAGGTATAGCTGTATAGTGCAGCATTTTGAAAGCGATTCAGGGCTAATGTATGCAATCCACCATTTTGTCAACAAACCCCTGAAGACAGCATCGTACTGTGACGGATCTGTCACCCGGGACCGTCTTTATCACTTCTCCACTCCTTGGCTCCCAATCAATTTATGTAATTTACTCCAGTGTTTCCTTTATTTCGGCAGTTACCTAGTGCCCCTTGACTTTCTCCACATTTTTMAAGTTACAGACTTATTCTAAAATGTATTGAATTCTTTTRRCCCTCGTCAATCTACACACAATACCCCATAATGACATAGCATTTTATGACATTTTTGATAATTTATWWWAAAAAAATWWAAAWAATGAAATATCACATTTACATTAGTATTCAGACCCTTTACTCAGTGCTTTGTTGAAGCACCTTTGGCAGCGATTACAGCCTTGAGTCTTCTTGGGTATGACGCTACAAGCTTGACACACCTGTATTTGGGGAGTTTCTCCCATTCTTCTCTGTAGATCCTCTCAAACTCTGTCAGGTTGGATGGGGAGCYTTGCTGCACAGCTATTTTCAGGTCTCTCCAGAGATGTTAGATGGGGTTCAAGTCCAGGCTTTGGCTGGGCCACTCAAGGATATTCAGACTTGTCCCGAAGCAACTCCTGCGTTGTCTTGGCAGTGTACTTAGGATCGTTGTCCTGTTGGAAGGTGAACCTTCGCTCAAGTCTGAGGTCCTGATCGCTCTGGAGTAGGTTTTCATCAAGTCTCCCAGTCCCTGCCGCTGAAAAACATCCCCACAGCATGATGCTGCCACTACCACGCTTCCCCGTAGGGATGGTGCCAGGTTTCCTCCAAACGTTCAATCTTGGTTTCATCAGACCAGAGAATCTTGTTTCTCATGGTCTGACAGTCTTTAGGAGCCATTTGGCAAACTCCAAGCGTGCTGTCATGTGCCTTTTACTGAGTAGTGGCTTCCGTCTGGCCACTCTGCCATAATTGGTGGAGTGTTGCAGAGATAGTTGTCCTTCTGGAAGGTTRTCCCATCTCCACAGAGGAACTCCAGAGCTCTGTCAGAGTGACCCTACGGTGTTTGGTAACCTCCCRGACCAAGGCCCTCCCCTTGATTGCTCAGTTTGACATGGAAGCCAGCTCTAGGAAGAGTCTTGGTGGTTCCAAACTTCTTCCATTTAAGAATGATGGAGGCCACTGTGTTCTTGGGGACCTTCAATCCTGCAGYCATTTTTTGGAACCTTTCCCCAGATCTGTGCCTRMACACAATCCTGTCTCGGAGCTCTARGGACAATTCCTTCAACCTCATGGCTTGGTTTTTGCTCTGACATGCACTGTCAYCTATGYYACCTTATATAGACATGTGTGTGCCTTTCCAAATCATGTCCAATCTACTTAGTTGTCGAAACATCTCCAGGATGATCAATGGAAACAGGATGCACTTGAGCTCAATTGCGAGTCTCATAGCAAAGTGTCTGAATACTTATGTAAATAAGGGATTTCTGTTTTTTTCTTTCAAAACATTTGCCCAAAATTCTAAAAAACATATTTTCGCTTGGTCATTATTGGGTATTGTGATGTCATTATTGGGTATTGTGATGTCATTATTGGGTAATGTGATGTCATTATTGGGTATTGTGTGTAGATTGTTGAAGGGAAAAAAATATTTAATACATTTTAGAATAAGGCTGTAAAGTACCAAATTGTGTAAAAAGTCAAGGGGTTTGAATTCTTTCCCGAAAGCACTGTATGTCTGTAGATGTTATCTGTGCTGTGGGTGTCTTGACTACTCTCTGTCTCAAGACGTCAACATCTCTGCCAACCTAGATCCCCATAAAGATTCATACGTGTACATATATGATACATAAGGAGAGGTGTGGTATCCTGACAAGCCTTCTGGTGATGCTTATTTTGAATGACAAGTCCATCCCCCAATAGCTGTCTGTGTACATGATTCATTGGTCTGGACATTACAGGGCATCAGTGCAGGACTTGGTGAAAGTGAGACTTGTGGAAGTTAGGATTCTCCCCTTAGACATAAAGACATGTAATCTTAATATCCACACAAAATGCCACATTRATAAGCGAATCATAACTACTTATTAAGCATTATTAACATTAAATCAACAGTGACACTATTTAATCAACATTATATTACAAACCTGTCCATAAACATATCAGCGGGTACACAGAGAATGTTTATTTTTCAATGACTCAGMTTAGTGCGTTGCCAACACCACTTCCTTATTGGTTAACAAGCTCCATAAGCTCTTACGCTGTTGTTCATAACCAAGGCATAATGCTCAACTGTCTATAGCTGATCTTACCGTATAACGCATCACGTAGCCTAAACTAATGTTAAGGACACCTACAGTTACGCGTAACCGTTCAATCTACGAAATGCTTGTCCGTGCCGCGTTAGCTACTGTTCGCGCCGTTGAGGAGGGCTGAGGGCCTCTGCTACACCCTGTCACTCAGTGTGATCCCCTACCTCTACCCTGTCACCTCAGTGTGATCCCTACTCTACCCTGTCACCTCAGTGTGATTCCCTCCTCTACCCTGTCACTCAGTGTGATCCCCTACCTCTACCCTGTCACTCAGTGTGATCCCCTACCTCTACCCTGTCACTCAGTGTGATCCCCTACCTCTACCCTGTCACTCAGCGGGAATCCCCTACCTCTACCCTGTCATCAGTGTGATCCCCTACCTCTACCCTGTCACCAGTGTGATCCCCTACCTCTACCCTGTCACTCAGTGTGATCCCCTACCTCTACCTGTCACCTCGTGTGATCCCCTACTCTACCCTGTCACTCAGTGTGATCCTACCTATCCTGATCCCACTCTACCTGTCACCTCAGTTGATCCCCTACCTCTTACCCTGTCACTCAGTGTGATCCCCTACCTCTACCCTGTCACTCAGTGTGATCCCCTACCTCTACCCGTCACTCAGCTGTGATCCCTACCTCTACCCTGTCACTCAGCGGATCCCTACCTCTACCCTGTCACTCAGCTGTGATCCCCTACCTCTACCCTGTCACTCAGTGTGATCCCCTACCTCTACCCTGTCACTCAGTGTATCCCCTACCTCTACCCTGCAGCTCAGTGTGATCCCTACCTCCTACCTGTACTCAGTGTGATCCCTACCTCTACCCTGTCACTCAGTGTGATCCCTACCTCTACCCTGTCACCTCAGTTGATCCCCTACCTCTACCTTGCACTCAGTGTGATCCCCTACCTCTACCCTGTCACTCAGAGTGTATCCCCTACCTCTACCTGTCACTCAGTGTGACCCGACTCTACCCTGTCACTCAGTGTGATCCCCTACCTACCCTGTCACCTCAGTGTGATCCCCTACCTTACCCTGTCACTCAGTGTATCCCCACCTCTACCCTGTCACTCAGTGTGCTGCTGTCACCAGTGTGATCCCCTACCTCTACCCGGTCACTCAGTGTGATCCCCTACCTCTACCCTGTCACTCAGTGTGATCCCCTACCTCTACCCTGTCACTCAGTTGATCCCCTACCTCTACCCTGTCACACAGCGGGATCCCTACTCTACCCCGTCACTCAGTGTGCTGCTGTCACTCAGTGTGATCCCCTACCTCTACCCTGTCACTCAGCGGGATCCCTACCTCTATCCTGTCACTCAGCGTGATTCCTACCTCTACCCTGTCACTCAGTGTGCTGCTGTCACCTCAGCGTGATCCTCTACCTCTACCCTTCAGCTCAGTGTGATCCCCTACCTCTTACCCTGTCACTCAGTGTATCCCTCTACCTGTCTACTCCTGTCACTCAGTGTGATCCCCTACCTCTACCCTGTCCACTCAGTGTGATCCCCTACCTCTACCCTGTCACTCAGTGTGAATTCCCTACCTCTACCCTGTGCACCTCAGGTACTCCCCTACCTCTACCTTGTCACTCAGTGTGATCCCCTACCTCTACCCTGTCACTCAGTGTATCCCCTACCTCTAATCCCTGTCATCCTCAGCTGTGATCCCCTACTCTACCTGTCACCAGTTCGATCCCTGACCTCTTACCTTTCACCTCAGTGTGATCCCCCTACCTCTACCCTGTCACTCAGTGTGATCCCCTACCTCTACCCTGTCACTCAGTGTGCTGCTGTCACCTCAGTGTGATCCCCTACCTCTACCCGGTCACTCAGTGTGATCCCCTACCTCTACCCTGTCACTCAGTGTGATCCCCTACCTCTACCCTGTCACTCAGTGTGATCCCCTACCTCTACCCTGTCACACAGCGGGATCCCCTACCTCTACCCCGTCACTCAGTGTGCTGCTGTCACCTCAGTGTGATCCCCTACCTCTACCCTGTCACTCAGCGGGATCCCCTACCTCTATCCTGTCACTCAGCGTGATCCCCTACCTCTACCCTGTCACTCAGTGTGCTGCGGTCACCTCAGCGTGATCCTCTACCTCTACCCTGTCACTCAGTGTCACCAGTGTAGCCTCTAATAGGCATACACAACATCTATCAGCTCAGCCTGGTGTTGTACTGTGTCCAGGTCAGGCTATGTCAGTGACATACATCCAGCAGCTCAGCCTGGTGTTTTACTGTGTCCAGGTCAGG
>NW_019942712.1:144979-174469 GCF_002910315.2 Salvelinus sp. IW2-2015 | reverse complement strand
TGGATGATGTCACTGGACATAGTCCTGACTGGACACCAGTCACAAGGCTGAGCTGGATGTATGTCACTGACATACGCCTGACCTGGACACAGTAAACACCAGGCTGAGCTGCTGGATGTATGTCACTGACATAGCCTGACCTGGACACAGTACAACAACCAGGCTGAGCTGCATGTCACTGACATAGCCTGACTGGACACAGTAAACACCAGCTGAGCGGATTAGTTCACTGACATAGCCTGACTGACACAGTAACCACCAGGCTGAGCTGTGGAATGTATGTCACTGCTAGCTGCCTGCGACCAGTAAAACAGCTGAGCTGAATGATGTTGTGTATGCCTATTAGAGGCTACACTGGTGACACTGAGTGACAGGGTAGAGGGTAGAGGATCACGCTGAGGTGACCGCAGCACACTGAGTGACAGGGTAGAGGTAGGGGATCACGCTGAGTGAACAGGTAGAGGTAGGGATCCCGCTGAGTGACAGGGTAGAGGTAGGGATCACACTGAGGTGACAGCAGCACAGCTGAGTGACGGGGTGAGGTAGGGGTCCCGCTGGTGACAGGGTAGAGGTAGGGGATCACACTGAGTGACAGGGTAGAGGTAGGGGATACACTGAGTGACAGGGTAGAGGTAGGGGTACACTGAGTGACGGGTAGAGTCGGGGATCACATGAGGTGACAGCAGCACACTGAGTGACAGGTAGAGGTAGGGGATCACACTGAGTGACAGGGTAGAGGTAGGGGGAGTCACACTGAGGTGACACGAGGTAGGTAGGGTAGGGGATCACACTGAGTGACAGGGTAAGAGGTAGGGGATCACACTGAGTGACAGGGTAGAGGTAGGGGATCACACTGAGTGACAGGGTAAGGTAGGGGATCACACTGAGTGACAGGTAGAGGTAGGGGATCACACTGAGGTGACAGGGTAGAGGTAGGGAATCACACTGAGTGACAGGGTAGAGGTAGGGATCATCACTGAGTGACAGGGTATGAGGTAGGGGATCACACTGAGTGACAGGTAAGGTAGGGTACCACTGAGTGACGGGTAGAGGTAGGCGGATCACACTGAGTGACAGTAGGGTAGAGGATACGCTGAGGTGACCGCACACTGAGTGACAGGGTAGAGGTAGGGATCACGCTGAGTGACAGGATAGAGGTAGGGATCCCGCTGAGTGACAGGGTAGAGGTAGGGATCACAACTGAGGTGAAGCACACACTGAGTGACGGGTAGAGGTAGGGGATCGCTGTGTGACAGGGTAAGGTAGGGGAATCACCAGCTCAGCCTGGTGTTTTACTGTGTCCAGGTCAGGCTATGTCAGTGACATACATCCAGCAGCTCAGCCTGGTGCTTTACTGTGTCCAGGTCAGGCTATGTCAGTGACATACATTCAGCAACTTGACTCTTGCAGAAGACACATTTCAGTTGAATGCATTCAGTTGTACAATTGACTAGGTATCCATCCCCCTTTCCCTTTACACACGGGAGTAAAAAACAGGCAATTATACATCTTTCACGACTTCTGGGGTACAGCACTTGATGTAAACGAACGCAATGCCAGTAAAGTCATGATTGTTGGCAAACAGGGTCGTCGGTAATGTGTTTTGGGCGTGTGTGTGAAAGCTGGTGTGACATGACATTGTTACGAATGTTAACGTCATTATAGAAGTAAAAAAAAAGTGTGACAACTGTTTAAAGGGCATTCCTCTCCTTTAGGCTGCTTATTTGTTCTGTACTTTTGTTGTACATTTTGCAGGACGGAATGGGAAACCTTCAGGTGAACGGGGAAGGGATACGACTGGAGGGAATATCGGAATTTCTTCTTCCCCTTTATGTGAAGGAGATCCAGTCAAGAAGGGTAAGCTACTCTGTTTACTAAACCCCACCGATGTTCTCAGTGTAACGGAGTTAAGAACATACAATAAGCTCACTCTACAGTGATAAGCTTACTCTACAATAAGCTCACTCCACAGTTGGCTTGAAATGTCGCCGATGGAACTGTTGACTTAGATATTTTCCGATAACTCAAACTGTTGCTGCGTTGTCAAGGATGGGGTACGTGTGCTAGCAAGGCAGAGGTCCTGGATTCGAGCCTCGGCGTGAGCTGAATCGGAAGGAAGCGATACTCACTAAGCAAGCAGCAGTCACATCCATAACATCAGCACTAGGGTTAATGATGATGCTGGAATGAACCCTATGGCATTTCATATTAGGACTGCTGAATGATCATATGATGATACCAGATTCTCCCTATAGATGTAAGTGGAGCTCATCTTAGAGATCTTCAAAAAAACGTTGCTCGGCTCTGATGGATCATGCTTGATGTTGATTGATTTATTAACCACAGAAGAATACAGAACTAGGCCGTAGAGAACTTGCTATATATGGAGTTTAGTACATTTCTATGTGTTGCCCCGGGGGATATTGCACGTTTTTTTCTCCAGACGGTACTCTCTTCCTCTCCTCCCCAATTTCCTGCRCTCCATCAGAACTGTATCAGGTTCCCCCCCCAATCAAAAGGAAGATGGATAARGGGGGACTCTTCGTTTCTCACAAGTCACACACAACCTAGTGTAGATGACAGACAATTACAGGGGGGACCACAGTCCCAGCTGAATTTTCAATCAAGCCGGTACAATAAATCCCCCTGCCTCCCACTCCACTTTGATGTCAGCAGGATAACTGAACTCCTGCACAAACTCGCCAGTTTTTCTTAGACACCCAGTCCATCCGAGCTCTTCAATGTTTCAAAATGAAATGGATAGCAATCGCAGGCCTTAAAGCCTCAGTTGGAAGTAGATTTGCTTTGGATGACTGTTTATTGTACATGGACAACGACTGGATGGTGGGCTTGGTTTGATACTCTTGATAAGTTTGAAAGTTAATTCAGTTGAAATTGGTAGTATAATTTCTCATTAATTATATTTCCTCAGATGTAGTCAGATATATTCTTAAATGTCAGTATGTTCAGCTAGTCGTTGAATATTGAGCAGTTGTCACGTCCGTCGTAGTGAGGAGACCAAAGCGTAGCGTGACGTGAAGACATTTTTTTAATACAAGACTAAACACGAAGAACACTAAACAAAACGAACGTGACTGCTATAAACAAAGAGTGCACACATGCAACTTCACATAGACAATAACCCACAAACCATACTGGAAAATGGCAACCTAAATAGGATCCCCAATCAGAGACAACGATAAACAGCTGCCTCTGATTGGGAACCAATCTAGGCCACCATAGACCTACATAATGCCTAGACTACACACACACACACCTAGACATACCAAAACCCTAGACAAGACAAAAACACACATACCACCCTTGTCACACCCTGACCTAACCAAAATAATAAAGAAAACAAAGAATACTAAGGTCAGGGCGTGACAGCAGTTGATTGCAATAAAACTGGCAAAACCTTAGTTGGACATTAAGATGACATCTATCACTGTTCGCTTTAATTATTATATATTAGGGTAAAAAAAAAATCCAGAAAATCTACAAAATTTCCTTCCCAAAATTGCAACCATACCGGTAATATAAAGCTGCAGCTTATACAGTATGTTGATCCTCTGCCACAAAGCTAGTTTAGGAGATTTGTGAATGTGAGATGGAGATTGCCTTCAGTAACTCCGTCGAGAGGTCGCTTGTAGCCTAAACATTATAGTCAGCGATAATATTTTATTTTTGCTTTAGGGCGGCATAAAAAGAGTATATTATTGGTCCATGGCACCCGTCATTATTTTTCTCGGGAAACGAGAAGGAGCTTGGTCGGGAAGTCCCGGGATACCGGTCACCAGTATTAAACCGATGTTTTTACAGTCTGTTAGAAGGCTATGCTAGGAGAGTGTTACGGTCTCACCGGAGATATTTGCAGGACAGAGAGCACAGGGAATCTCTGAAAGGATCATTCAATATTTTTTTTCACCGGAGGAAATATGTCAGGCACCGAGAGGATTGTGTTTATCCACTGAGTTGAAGAGATACTGTAAGTTGCATGTTGAGTTTAGTCATGCTCCGACATGACTAAACTTCTAATCAATAAGCCATTACCGCAGAAATAATTATGGCGGACCAGCCTTTGCATTGTACTATGTGGGGACGTCTTGTTTAACATGCCTTTTATACAATATAATGGCCCTCTATATAATACTTTGGCACGAACCAGCAGTTTAATGTAATTGTGAATATATCCATGATGTGTTACACTGCAAATACAGGGAGGAGACTGTGTGCAATTCAGTTAAATGTTGACAAGACCTCATTTGTAATTTGTACGATCTTAGACAATATACTGTAGCTCACAAGAGTATTTAAAGTGAATCAAATCTATGTCATTCATAACTGAGTACAGTGGCTTTTTCTCTTGAGATGTCAGCTGGTCTAAAAATAGGTTCGAGCATGTATAATTAATTGGACTGGAACTACTTCCTTGTGGAGTCTTTAGAGCTGTGTAACATGACTTAATTCTCTCTTCACTTAAATCATAATGGACAATGATTTTATAAAACAAGCTAGTTCAAATAGATGGGTTTAGGGAGTTGCTGATAAAATAGATGACAATTATTATATATTTTATTGAAGATTAAATCCGTGATGACCACTGTTGTAGCGGTTGTTTCAAAACAGATGTTTCCTGTTAATGGTAAAGTGTAATATTCTGTAATATAACTTTTTTTTAATAACTTACAGTGAGATCTTGATATCGTTCCACTAGCCTAACCTCCACTTATCCTGCTGCCTTTGGTTATGAAGTGTCCTTGTATGCAGGGCAGCACCCTTGGCATTACTTCAGCCATTGGTAGTTTTTCACAACATGCTCCATGAATGTGTATTAACTCCATGAAGTTCACGTGACCTTCTGACCTTTCTGTAAGAGCCACAATGACTAGACTATTTCATCAGTTCACAGAGTATCATTCAGGAGTGCTAATGTTTGACCCTCAGGTCAGATACAATTTAAGACCAAAACATACATAAATGGCACAAGATGGAACATTTCATTCCCCACTCACTTGGTCTGTTGGTTCATGATCTTGTGTCAGAACAGGAAATGAATGAAAACTAGATTCAAGGAAAATCAACTCGGGTCTAATAATATTTTGTGCTCAACATTTAGATTCTCACAGAAATTGCTGGATCAAATTGTTAGAACCAACATATTTACATGTATCTACCAGGGGGTTTATAATGTATGAATGAAAATGAAAACTCTTATTGCAGGTCACTTGTATTTTCATGTTTTGCACTCTTTTTACATCCCCACTTTCTCTCCTCCTTTCTGCTCCTTCCCCCCCCCCCCCCCCACCCCCCACCCCTCTCTCACGCTTCCTCTAGGCCAGCCCATTGGTCGTGCGGTCGGACAGAAACGTGACTGTAAACGCTCGAAATGACCAAGGCCAACTCACTGGACAGCTGACAGTGGGTTAGATAAGTTCAGAACTGTTTCCCTGAACACTTAAAACAGATGACTAACCATTTTGATACAATATTGATATTTAAAAAAACTAGTGTTTTTCAGCAGCACAATTTAGCAAAGACTCAGTTCAGACTATGACTTCTACTGTAAATTCCAGAATAGATCTCATTTCAATGACTTTAATCAAGTTGATCTTTTACTCATTATGAATCTGCTTTCTTCGCCTGGAGGAGTCACAGCAAAGTGTTCGAGTCATTAACCTTTGAAGCACTTATGAAAAGTGAAATAGCTTCTTCTCATTATCATCAAGTTTAATCATCAGTCGGGCCTAATTACCAGAGTCATTTACATGATTAATGGCTGTTTGAAAGCAAAATGACATGCTTATTAACACTAATAGCTATTGATTTTCACCAGCATACGTTTGGGATTGATGATGATTCATCAAGGCTGGTGATGTGACACTTTGTCAAATCAAATCATATTCGTCACATGCGCAGAATACAAACAGGTGTAGACCTTACTTACCAGCCCGTAACCAACACTGCAGTTCAAGAAAGAGTTAAGAAAATATTTACTAAATAAACTAAAGTAAAACTTTTTTTATGAAAAGTAACACAATAAAATAACAGTAATGAGGATATATACACAGGGGGTACCAGTACCGAGTCAATGTGTGGTGGTACAGGTTAGTCGAGGTAATTTGTACATGTAAGTAGGGGTAAAGTGACTATGCATAGATAATAAGCAGCAAGTAGAACAAAGGAGAGGAGGGGGGGGGTGTAAATAATGTAAATAGTCTGGTGGCCATTTGATTAATTGTTCAGCAGTCTTATGGCTTGGGGGTAGAAGCTGTTAAAGGAGCCTTTTGGACCTAGAAATGGTGCTCCGACACCGCTTGCCATTGGGTAGCAGAGAGAACAGTCTATGACTTGGGTGACTGTATTCTTTGACACTTTTTTGGGCCTTCCTCTGACAATGCCTAGGATATAGGTCCTGGATGGCAGGAAGCTTGGCCCCAGTGATATACTGGGCCATAGGCACTACCCTCCGTAGCGACTTATGGTCAGATACGGAGCAGTTGAAATACCAGGCGGTGATGCAACCGGTCAGGATGCTCTCGATGGTGCAGCTGTAGAACTATGTGGATCTGGGGAACCATACCAAATCTTTTCAATCTCCTGAGGGGGAAAAGGTGTTGTCGTGCCCTCTTCACGACTGTCTTGGTGTGTTTTGACCATGATAGTTTGTTGGTGATGTGGACAGCAAGGAACTTTAAGCTCTCGACCCGCTCCACTGCAGCTTGTCGATGTGAATGGGGGCATGTTCGGCCCTCCTTTTCCTGTTGTCCACGATCAGCTCCTTTGTCTCTCACATTGAGAGAGAGAAGTTGTCCTGACACCACACTGCCAGGTCTCTGATCCCCTCCCTATAGGCAGTCTCATCGTTGTCTGTGATCAGGCCTACCGCTGTTGTGTCGTCAGCAAACTTGATGGTGTTGGAGTTGTGCTTGGCCACGCCGTCGTGGGTGAACAGGGAGTACAGGAGGGGACTAAGCACGCACCCCTGAGGGGCCCTGTGTTGAGGATCAGCTTGGCAGATGTGTTGTTGCCTACCCTTACCACCTAGGAGCTGCACATCAGGAAGTCCAGGATCCAGTTGCAGAGGGAGAGGGTCAGGGAGAGGTTGAAAATGTCAGTGAAGACAAGTGCCAGTTGGTCCGCGCATGCTCCAAGTACACGTCCAGGTAATCCATCTGGCCCGTGGCCTTGTGAATGTTGACCTGTTTAAAGGTCTTGCTTACATCGGCTACGGAGAGCGTGATCACATAGTGATCACAAAGTCGTCCGGAACAGCTGGTGCTCTCATGCAGGCTTCTGTGATGCTTGCCTCGAAGCGTTCATAAATGCCATTTAGCTTGTCTGTTAGGTTCGCGTCACTGGGCATCGCACAGCTGGGTTTCCCTTTGTTGTCCGGAATAGTTTGCAAGCCCTGCCACAGCCCACGAGCGTCAGAGCCTGTGTAGTAGGATTCAATCTTAGTCCTATATTGACCCTTTGCCTGTATGATGGTTCGTCTGAGGGCAGTGGGATTTCTTATAAGTGTCCGGTTCCTTGATAGCAGCAGCTCTAGCCTTTATCCCTGTGCGGATGTTGCCTGTAATCCATGGCTTCTGGTTGGGATATTTACGTACGGCCACTGTGGGAACGACGTTGTCGATACACTTATTGATGAAGCCGGTGACTGAGGTGGTATACTCCTCAATGCCATTGGATGAATCCCGGAACATATTCCAGTCTGTGCTAGCAAAACAGTCCTGTAGCGTAGCATCTGCATCATCTGACCACTTCCGTATTGAGCGAGTCACTAACACTCCCTGCTTTAGTTTTTGCTTGTAAGCAGGAATCAGGAGGATATAATTATGGTCAGATTTGCCAAATGGAGGGCGAGGGAGAGCTTTGTATGCGTCTCTGTGTGTGGAGTAAAGGTGGTCTAGATTTTTTTCCCTCTGTTTGCATGTGACATAGAATGGATTAATGTTTGGATGCATTAATGTCCCCGGCCACTAGGAGCACCGCTTCTGGATAAGCATTTTTTTGTTTGCTTATGGCCTTATACAGCTCGTTGAGTGCGGTCTTAGTGCCAGCATTGGTTTGAGGTGGTAAATAGACGGCTATGAAAAATATAGATAAACTCTCTTGGTAGATAGTGTGGTCTACAGCTTATCATGAGGTACTGTACCTCAGGCGAGCAATACCTCGAGACTTCCTTAATATTAGACATCGCGCACCAGCTGTTATTTACAAATAGACACACCCCCACCAGACGTAGCTGTTCTGTCCTGCCGATGCACGGAAAACTCAGCCAACTGTAGATTATCCATATCGTCGTACAGCCACGACTCGGTGAAACATAAGATATTACAATTTTTAATGTCCCGTTGGAAGGAAATTCTCAAACAGAGATCCTCCAGTTTATTCTCCAGTGATTGAATGTTGGCCAATAGAACGGATGGTTGAGGTGGGTTACCCACTCCCCAATGAATTCTCACAAAGCACCCCGATCTCCGCCCCCTGTATTTCCTTCTTATTTTTCACACGAATGACGGTGATTTGGGCCTGGTCTCGGAGAAGTAGTATATCCTTCTCGTCTGACTCATTAAAGCACAAATCTTTGTCCAGTTCGAGGTGAGTAATCGCTGTTCTGATATCCAAAAGCTATTTTCAGTCTTAATAGCCAGTAGCAGCAACATTATGTACAAAAGAAGTTACAAACAACGCGAAAAAAACAATAGCCCAGTTGGTTAGGAGCCWATAAAACGGCAGCCACCGCCTTACGCTTGATCTTCACTTGTAAACTGGTGTCCGATTAGGCAGAAAACACTATTTTGGGAAATTTTAGACAAAATAAAATGGAACTTGGTGAGAATAATTCAAATGCACAGTCATTGCGCACCATAGTTATTTGGATTAACCATAAAGAGATTTATTGACTACTGGATATGCTATGAGCACCTACCTTAGAATGATAGTGCACTATCTGCTGACCCGAAAATTAAGGCTTTTAAAATTCCAGATTGCTTTGGTTAGTGACTACAGTCAGTTGTAGCAGCAACCAAATGGGTACCCGGGTTTGCAGTTCCTTCGCCCCTGTTAGAAATGGCACTATTTTGGTGCCATTGTTAGTTCCACTGTAGAAATGAATATAGAACCCTATAGATACCACACAGCCAACTACTGCTTGTCTTTCCTCAGGTCCAGATTCAGTGGAAGCACGGTGTCAGAGATTTGAGGTGCGGAGCAGGGATGGAGGGAAGGTGCTGTTCTCTGTAGATGAAAAGAAGATCAGCATAGGAACAGATACAGTCAGAGTAACTGGTAAGAGAGACGCTGCAGAGCCCAGTCTGTCCAGTTTATACACAGTAATCTAACATCTCACTTTCACAAGGAATACAGAAAAGCAGTCACTTAGAAACAGTAAAATCTGGCTTTGTGTGACTTCCCTCAGTCACCCCTGGCATAGTTCACATCATGAAAGCACTCCTTCTGTTGATTGCATTTGTGATTTTCTTTGTGGAAAGGCTCAGACGGAGGGGTCTTTGGACACTCTGTGGAAACGCCACACATCCAGGCAGACAACTATCAAGATCTGAAGTAAGTTTATGCTCACATTTAAACTTCTTACATTTCGGACTATTTTGTTTAAAAGCTATACATACTGAATTAAGCGTTTATTGTCTTTCATATACATGTTCAATTAAAATGACTATGCATAATTACTCAATGTTCAATAAGTTACTTGTTAATTTAAATGTTGTTCATCCCATTTTCTATCACCACCGTTTTAAACAGCACTGTTGGTAGTTCATGCATTCCTCATTGTCTAAGCTTTTCATTCAAAACTCTGACAAATACATCAAACATGCACTATAATGAAAATTGCACAAGCGTAAACTCATTTATCAGTTGTTCCACTTGGAAATAAGTGCATTACATTAGGCTTTCATGAAAATGAGTGGGATTAAATGCATATCACACTCACAAGGCAGTTCCTTCTCTCGAAATACACTTAGCCTGAGCCAGTGGCCCCCGTAAATCCATTAACAAGCAATAATGAGTGTATTTTTAGTCTATCTTCATGGTTCTACAGGGAAGATTCAGATTAAAGTTGGCAGAAAAAGTGTTATGGTAGCTAATTCCTCTGTAGTGAGTTGTATATTGATGACGTTGCCCATAGCAAACACTGTTCAATAGTAATTTAGCAAGAAATTAATTTACTGTTGAACAGCTTCCCAAATCCTAGACCGTATCTTAGACTTAGAATCACACGTAGAAGTGAATCTGAAAAGGAGAATCTGAAAAATAATTAGCTAAATTGGGAGAAATATATTGCCTACATTGTTCATTATGTATTTGAAAATAAACATTTAGTTTAAAATCAGACCTATTTAATTCATAATAAAATGCAAGTTCGCAACATATTTTCTTCCCTATAGTGTAACTTTTAAAAAACTATAAAAAATGATATCTTGAGGAAGATCTTTTCTCTTGACATATTGATATGGGCTATCATGGCCAAGTAGACTAGGGTCAGTTTGAGCTCGTTGGATTTACTGAAGAAAACGTGGAGTAGCATCATCACTGCAATACACACCATGTCATCAATAGTAGAGTCAGAGGTCATGCAAAGTGGAAGATAAATTACACTATAGCTGTGTTCGAATACCCCATACTAACTTACTATATACTACATACTTAATGAGTATATACACACTACTAGTTCATTTTAGTATACTGTAAACAAACGGTGTGCTTTCAGTTGAGCGTATTAGCGCTTCGCCTGTCTCCCGGAAGTTGATGCTGTTGCTATGCAAACTCTTGCTGACTTGTTAGCGTAACAAATTATTAGCTAGACTTCGTGTGTGTTCGTAATTTCAATCTGGAGTGCCAGATTGTGCTCTGGGGCGTTTGTAAATTCAAGGCATTTCGCACTCGGAGCGTTCAGAGCGAACACTGGACGCTCTGGCCGAGGAGTAGGGTTGATCCGAGCGTTCTGACTTCACAATAACAGCAGTCAAGCACCCAAGCTAACTGGCTAACTACTTCCAGACACAAATCAGAGAACATATCACTGACCATTTTACTCGCCCTATCAGAGCTGGTTATGCAGTGTTCATGTTATCTAGAGCGTTGGTGACTGTGCTGCTGGCAACAATTGAATGATGTTTTTTTTGCCAACGTTTACTGACACCAGACACATTCAACGGGTGTTGAGCGTTCATAAATTCATTAGTTATTCTGCGCTCTGCCTGGCACAGTCAGACGAGAGTGCTCTGAAATCTGAGTAGATAGCCAGAGCGAATTTACGAACGCACCTGAACGACTATACCACTTAGCTAAGCTATAAAATGATGTGAATAATTAAGTCAATAAACGTTGGATAGTTAGTTAGCATAAAGTAAATATACTGGTAAGTTCGATGCTAACATACCTGGTACATACTGCTGTAATGAAATGCTTTGCAATTCGTAAGGATAGCGTAGCTAACAAATTATCAGCCAACATAACGTGTAACGTAACTTATTTGAAAAGTCACTACTTTATTACATTGCTCAACGTTTTCTTAACATTTGTCTCAATTAGTTAATGCAACGAATTTGTATCCGCTCTCGTCGGACTTCGGCTGCATATTTTCCGCTATTTTCTTCAAATCTGAAAACATTGTAAAGCCACACCCATTTTCTGAAGAATTGCATTATGGGCCCTTAAAGCACAGAAATAGTGTCCATATACTTCGTATTTTGGTGTATGTAGTACAGCATCCGGGAACTTTTTGGCATACTTACTATATCCATACTATGACCAATAAGCATACTACATATTCAATTTACATCGCAAATAGTACAGTTAGAAAAGTCATACTAACACAGCTAGCTTGTGCTATTTTGCCACAGTAGTTATGTTGGTCTACACTACGCGCCGTAATTATTGGGACAGTGTATAATTTTTTATTATTTTGGCTTTATACACCAAAAGTTTGGATTTGAAATCAAACAATGGCTATGAGGTTAAAGTACAGACTGTCAGTTTTAATTTGAGGCWATTTTTTATCATATTGGATGAACCATTTAGAAATTACAGCACTTTTTAATATATAGTCCCCCATTTTAGGGGACCAAAAGTATTCACTTCTTTGTGTATTAAGTAGTAAAAAGTAATGTTTTCGGACCCATTTTCATAGCACGCAATGTCTACGTCGAGCTTGTGACTAAAATGTGTTGGATACATTTGTGTTTCAGATTATTTTGTGCCCAATAGAAATGAATGTGGTGTCATTTCGTTGTCACTTTTATTGTAAATAAGAATAGAATATGTTTCTAAACACTTCTACATTAATGTAGAGGCTACCATGATTACAAGATAATCCTGAATAAAAGTGAGAAAGTTAGACGCACAAATATCATACCCCCATTACATGCTAACCTCTCACCGCCATACAGCTACCACCATACAGCTACCACCATAAAGCTACCACTACTGCCATACAGCTACCACCATACAGCTACTACTACTGCCATACAGCTACCACCATACAGCTACTACTACTGCCATACAGCTACCACCATACAGCTACCACCATACAGCTACCACTACTGGCATAACAGCTACCACCATACAGCTACCACCATAAAGCTACACTACTGCCATAACAGCTACCACCATAAAGCACAGCTACCACCATACAGCTACACTACTGCCATACAGCTACCACCAATAAGCTACTACTACTGCCATACAGCTACCACCATAAAGCTACTACTACTGCCATACAGCTACACCATAAAGCTACCACTACTGCCTACAGCTACACCATACAGCTATAATATGCCATAACAGCTACCACCATAAAGCACAGCTACCACCATACAGCTACCACCATAAAGCACAGCTACCACCATACAGCTACCACCATAAAGCACAGCTACCGCCATACAGCTACCACCACACTACTACTACTACCATCGCCACCACACAGCAAATAGATACACTACCCAAAAGGCAATCTATCTATTTATACACAGTTTGACATTAGGTCATAAAGAGTGCATGTTGAACTTCATTACAAACATATTTCCCAGTAACAGGGTTGACGATTGCATCTTAAAATCAGCCATACACCCCTTGTGACAGGGGAATGGAAGGTAGTTTGTGTGCAACAGGGAGGGGACATTGAATGCAAGTTTAACAACAATATTTAAACGTGTTAAAACGTTTCTAGCCTATCTATGGGTAACATAATTTAATGATTTGATTGTGTTACGTTCCCCCCAAAAAGAAAACCATAAATGTTGCTGAAACAGAAGGGGGAACTAACAGAGCAACAACCAAAACAGAACAGGTGTGGTTTTAGGAGGGGGTACTGAAAGACACTCATGGGGGGYTGTCCACTGAAAGTTGACTAGCAACAACAACTGGAACTTAAGACAGCCACCGTGAGCACCCACACAATTTTCCCAAGTAGAGCCAAACAAAAGGAAAAACCCACATCACACTCAAAGACAGGAAGCAAACCAAAAAGGTGGATCAAAATGAGACAAAGGAATGTTTTTCTAGAAATCAAACCAGGAGCACCAAACTAAAGATGTTGACCTTCCACATCGTTCAAGACAACTGTGGCACTGGGCCAGACACTCTTAAAGCTCACCTGGGCCAGCACAGGCGAAACGTCTTCCCACTAACGAGATGGACAACCAGCATAGGTGTAACACATACTGACTAATGAGGTGACACCAATCCATGCCACGTGCTAACGTGCTAAAAGTCCAACCTCAAAACATAAATGGAACTAGTATATGTTCAATGTTTCTTTTGGAGAAAAAAATGCTTTTAAATAAATTGTTTTACTATATTAAAACCAGAGTTCAGTTCACGTTACAGGGTTAAACTTAAACCTGAGGGACAAATGTAAATTAATTACTAATCATATTAAATAGGTAAAAATCTTCAGAAACTACTACCCGAAAGTAACAAAATAACTAGGGCTTTACAATGATGGTGAAACTTGGGGAAATCTTGGCGTTAAGTGTGTTAAAATCTTCCTAGAAGTTGGACAAGCATGACACGGAAGGAGCCAAAATTGGGATTTTCTGAGAAAACACAATTTATTTGAATGACTGCTATTGGAATTTTAAGCATAGATGTATATGATCCAATTTCTCTCTATTCTTTGAACGACTAAACTGTATCTTATCTTAACAGGTTATAAAATAAACATTAAAACAAAATAATCATTTTGAAAAATGAAGTGGAACACAAATGCTTTCATTAATAAGTTGTTGTGTTTGTCAGGCTTGAGTCTCCAACAAGGACCTTGACCATGGAGGCTCCCAGAGGGGTAGAGGTCACTGCAGCCAGGGGGAAACTGAAGGCCACGTGTCGGAAAGACCTGGAACTCCAGTCAACAGAGGGAGAGGTGAGGAGGTCACGCCCAGAATCAACTGTCCTCGACTAACATATCATCATCTATCAAAATAACTATGTCTATAGATGGTTTTAAGGTATTCCCATCCCACAGCCTCAAGTCTCATTGTCAGTTTTTGTTGTTCTGTTAAGGTACTGTAGGGGAGACCGCGGACAACAGATTTTGGAGTTGTTTTTTAAAACCTCACACGGTTTGATTCAGATATTTCAATATTTCACACAAACAAAATACATTTGTCGGCTAATTAATAGAACAGAATAGAGACCTGTGTTAAATGTGGACTTTTCACAAATCTGGCATATAGACGCAAGGTCCTGATGTTACAATTAACCTCAATAGCAGGTTTAGTTGTAACGTTTTATGGGACAGCTGTAACACCATCTTTAATGGTAAAAATGTGTGTTAATTGAACAGTGTTATGATTTGAAACTGATATTTGGAAGAAAATACACTAACTTGACAAAAACATATTTTCATTGTAACTTTAAAGCCATACTACAAAAGACTGAAAAATATTWWTTTTTTTTACCTCCCGTTTTGGACTCGACATGTCAATGTATGGTACAGCCATGCACTATAAACCATCTGTAGTTATCTCCTACCATATACGTGCCTATTGAAAGTCTATACCCCTTTCACGCCAAATAGAGTCCCCCTGTCAAAAAGTGTTGTGTGTGTCTCTGTACTGGGCCGTTCGCACTACCCTCTGTAGTGTCTTGCGGTCGGAGGCCGAGCAGTTGCCATACCAGGCAGTGATGCAACCAGTCAGGATACTCTCYATGGTGCAGCTGTYGAACCTTTTGAGMATCTGAGGACCCATGCCAAATCTTTTCAGTCTCCTGAGGGGGAATAGGTTTTGTCGTGCCCTCTTCACGACTGTCTTGGTGCGCTTGGTCCATGTTAGTTTGTTGGTGATGTGGACACCAAGGAACTTGAAGTTATCTTCTATTAGAGAAACTGGACGGATTTAGCTATGTACAACCATTTTCCATCTAGCTAGCTAGTCATCTACATGTTGCTAGCTATACATWTAGTTCAGTGGAGGCTGCTGAGGGGAGGACGGCTCATAATAATGTCTGGAATGGGGTAAATGGAGTGGTATCAAACACATGGTTTCAATGTTGATACCATTCCATTGACTCCATTCCAGCCATTATTATGAMCCGTCCTTCCCTCAGCAGCCTCCACTGGTATAGTTATATGTCTATCATATTGAGGTATCTAGCTATAAGTTAAACCTGATCAATCAAATGGATAGGTGTACGCAATTATGGTAATTCCAATTGCCCGTAACTAGTTAACTAGGTGTCTTCACTAGACAGACACACAGAGAGACTTGTTTGGCAATCACATGTACCTACGGGGGAAGGATGGCCAGCCACACAGGAGGGTGATTTTTACTAAGGAGGAGTAGGCCATGCTGACCGAGATGCAAGCTGACCATTTCGGAGTGAAGCGCATGATTGCCAACATCAACATACTCTTCTTCTGATGGGGAATTGTCAAGGAGGTGGACAGCTGGGCAAGTGAAATAACCTTTTGTTTATCAATTATATCTGAAATTATTATGATTTCAATGAATGTCATATCAGAGAGAACACAATGTTTAAAGTTGTCACTTTTTGCTGTCTAGCCTGACAGAAGTTTGAGAGGGCGAAGACTGTGGCGCCGGAGTTGAAGCCCATCAAAGTTGTTTCACCACGGCACATGATCGGTAAGTGTCCCAATTCAAATTTTGCCCTAATAAGTTGTTTTGTTATGGTTGCTTTATTTGACCACAGCAGACTTCAATATTCTATTGTGTGTGTGTGTGTGTGTGTGTGTGTGTGTGTGTGTGTGTGTGTGTGTGTGTGTGTGTGTGTGTGTGTTGTGTGTGGTGTGTGTGCCAGTATGCTTACAAATATGAACGTGTGCAGACTGTATGACACAGATTCGGGTAAGAATAAAATAATCTTCTCTCTAACACTTTAAATGTGGGGTGGACCTCATCGCGACCCTTCACGAAATCCAGGAATGGCAACAGCTGGTGTCTGACGGTGACCAATCACTTTACCAAGGGGTGGAGGGAATACCAGTTAAGGTCAGTAAAGGAAGAGTACGTGCTAAACTCTAAATTCCCTTCTGTAACCAATTTAAAAGTGTGTTTGGAACCAAAAACAGATGTTTTTGTTGTTGTATGGTACCCATCAAGGACGAGGATGTTGTACATCATCAACTCCCACGGTTCTCCTGAGATCATCTTGAGTGACCCGAGGTCATGAACGCTGGAACAAGGCACGTATGTCATAGGTTATGTTCTGTCACCAATGGTTTGTTTTCTTTTAAGGAAGGCGAGACCTGGGAAACCTCGCTGGCTCTTTCGCTCCTAGCTGGGATCAACATCTGTTGAAGTGGAAATAAAAAATCTCAGATAACTATTTGCATGTAAAAAAACCCTGAAGCTAGTTTTAGTTTCCCTAACAGTGATATTTGTCTCCGTTTATATAACTCGCCAAATCAGTTAAGAACAAATTATTTTTTTACCACAACAGCCTACCCCAGCCACCCTGGGGCTAAAAGACAGCCTAAAACAAGCTTAAGATTTCACGACTCATTGGTGAGAACTGTAGGACAGAAAAATAGTGACCAAAGTGATGGTGAGAGCTTCCAAAGAGCTATCTTTTATCAGCTGCTCGACAGTCTCACAGCTGAGCTGTAGAGGCGTTTTTCAAAGAAGAATCGACTCCTTGACTTTGTTGTGTTTCTAGAATCTTTATAAAGAGGTTTTCCATGAGCTATTTCGACTTTGTAAGATTTCTGTTGTTGCCCCAGTCAGCAGTGCTTCTTGCGAGAGAAGCTTCTCAGCTCTAAAACAGATTAAAACCCACCTTAGGGCAACAATGGTTGATGACAGGTTAAGTCACCTCGGAATTCTCAGTGTTGAGTCAAGAAGGGCACGCTCCCTCAACATGGAGGAGTTTGTGAAACATTTTAGCCAGTTCTCACCAGAACCGCAGAATTATGCTATTTTAAATCTACCAGGGATAATTTGGCACTTAGGCGGTCCCTCTGGTCATGATTAAAACCTGCACTGTGTACTAGCTAATACACTGACATTCTAAAATGATAAATCCAAAAGGGTATCATGTCACACAGATTTAATTTGGTCTTGATTAGGTCAATTCCAAAACGTTTCTTTGCCATTAGTTAACATAATATATATGAGCATAAATATGATACTGTAAGTTTGTAATATTGATGAGCTCCAAAATAATTTATATTTTTCAAGTCCATTTCTGCTTGATACCTGGTATGTCAAATTGCAGTGTGTTTTTTTTGTAAATGTATTTTTGTTGTTGTAAATAAACGATGCAATTGATGTAACACGCAAATGCTATCTTACCCTCTTGGTGCTTGAGCTTCATTTTCAGAAAATATTTTGGATGTTCAACACTTATAGACCCAGATTATATCTTAGAGAGCGCGAGAGATATGCAGTTCCGAGGTAGAGACACTGACTATTCATAGTATTTTAAAGAATTCTAGTGAAGTGCGGTCCATAAGGGTTACTATCTGCCACATTGAAGAACTCCGGGTTAAATTAATTATCACGTCTACCTCTAATCAGCAATCATAGGATTCATTCATGCTCCTTAGATGCCAGGTTAGGGTTACTTACTAATGTTCTGTCAATAGGATTCATTCATGCTCCTTAGATGCCAGGTTAGGGTTACTTACTAATGTTCTGCCATGGTCTATGGACCCCCTGAAGTAGCCTCGGACACCCCCTGGACACCCCCTGGACACCCCCTGGACACCCCATGTATACAACTAGTTCTGCCACTGCACCTTCCTCTATATTCCACACACCAGAATTCTGTATTTTAGTCTATGATTGCCACGTGAGTGTACAAACAATCTGTGAAAATAAATGAATGACACAACTGTACCAAAAAATATGCCTGCTTGGTTTTCACAGCTGTTTCACAAAGTGTTCATTGTAAGTTCTAGGGTATTCTTTGATGGTATTTATTTGTTCAACATTATTCATTATTGTATCCAAGGACCTACAACAGATACATATATATTCAACCACTAGGGTGTACTAATGAGCTATGAGAGATAGAACAAAAATGAATCATAGTAGAGGACTACTGAAATCATATTGTTTCAGTGTAGATAAGGGAAGGGCAGGTTCAAATAAAAACATGACGGCCAGACATGCAAGTCTATGAATCAAATGGATTTACATGGAGTGGGAATTAGCTGACGTTGTGATCTGTAAGGTAAGTAACTTTAATGTGTCAAGTAGATTACACGTTTTCTTTACCATTTCTCGAAACGTAGCAACGTTGAAGACATGGATTTCATGTTGTAATGATAACAAGGTACCCAACAGTAGTTTGAAGTAATGTTTTGATTTTATTAGCTAAACAAAACTTGTTTAAACAGTGAAATTGTCACGGAAATCTGCCTTGTTTGCATAGCGATGATGAAAAGAACGTCGTTTTAGGCTGTAATGATCTCCAAAATTCTAATCATTAGGTCATCACACCGTTGATATAGCAACGGACGKTAATAGTTTATTGAATCCCATTGTGACGCGGAGGGGGACACTTTTATGGCCGGGGGATAGTATTTGGCATGACACCCCCTTGAACTTATTTATCATTTTGTTGCTTTACAAAGTGGGATTGAAATGTATTTAATTGTCATGTTTTGTTATTGGTCTACACAAAATACTACATAATGTCAAAGTGAAACGAAAATTCTACAAAATGTTACAAATTAATAAAAAAACATTTAACTAAAATATAGTTGTTGCATAAGTATTCACCCCCCTTTGTTTAGGCAAGCCTAAATTAGTTCAGAAGTCAAATTTGGTTTAACAAATCATATGGTCTCACTCTCTGTGAAATAATAAGGMTTGAATGACTAGCCCTTCCTCTGTCCACCATACATATAACATCTGGAAGGTCCTTCAGTCAAGTATTGAATTTTAAGCACAGATTTAACTACAAAGACCAGGGAGCTTTTCGAAAGGGCAGTGATTGGTAGATGGGTAACAATAGACAATCTGACATTGAATATATCTTTAAGCATGGTCAATTTAAATGTATGCTATAGATGATGCGTTAAACCACTCAGACYCATCAAATATGCAGGACAGGAAGGACACTGCAGATGTCACCACTTTAAAAAGGTATTTAACCAGGCAAGMCAGTTAAGAACAKTTTCTTATTTACAATGACAGCCTACCCCGYATGACACTGGACCAATTGTGCACCACCCTATGGGACTCCCAATCACAGCCAGATGTGATACAGACTGGATTCAAACCAGGAAGTGTAGTGATGCCTCTTGCACTGAGATGCAGTTAGACCTTAGACTGCTGCGCCACTCAGTGATTTTTTTAATTTTTATTTATTTTACCTTTATTTTACCAGGTAGGCCAGTTGAGAACAAGTTCTCATTTACAACTGCGACCTGGCCAAGACAAAGCAAAGCAGTGTGACAAAAACAACAACACAGAGTTACACATAAACAAACGTACAGTCAATAATACAATAGAAAAAGTCTATATACAGTGTGTGCAAATGAGGTAYGATAAGAGAGGTAAGGCAATAKATAGGCCATGGTGGCGAAGTAATTACAATATAGCAATTAAACACTGGAGTGATTGATGTGCAGAAGATGAATGTGCAAGTAGAGATACTGGGATGCAAAGGAGCAAGATAAATAAATAAATACAGTATGGGGATGAGGTAGTTGGATGGGCTATTTACAGATGGGCTATGTACAGGTGCAGTGATCTGTTAGCTGCTCTGATACATAGCAATACATAGCAGAAGGTGTGAGACAGGACAAAAACAGTCCAAAACAGTGAAATCCAGACATGAAATGCTTTAGAAAATAAAACATATTGACTGCAAATGGATGTGGGAAAAAATACATATAAATAAAATGTGTCTATACTGTATATAGTTTTAGGTAAGAGGTAAGTTGTAACAAGGGGTAAGTTGTAACACTGCTTTACAACTAACCCCAAGCATAGGATACTTTACTAATTAGTCTTGTGAGAAAATACAATTATTATTTTCATCTTACTGATAAAAATTATATATGTCTATAATGTTCCAGAGGTCAGTAATACAAAAATAAAGGTGGTCAATAAATACAATAATAAAAACAAATATATAGATGCACTTCAAAAACATATCATTGACATGTAGAGACACTAACCAAGCATTGGCACATTGAATAACAGCTGTCTAAGTGATTTCTAATTTGAGTCATTTAGCCTGTTACAGTTGTACCGGGTCTCCCCTATTCCCAATGCACTCAAATCACCCCCATCTAATTTGAGTCATTTAGCCTGTTACAGTTGTACCGGGTCTCCCCTATTCCCAATGCACTCAAATCACCCCCATTCACATATCATTATTTAGTTGAATTGGTATGAATATACCTTTCAGAAAATGTATCATTGCTTTAGGCTAGACAAAATATCAAATCCTGATTCTATTTTCCAATCAGATCTTTTTAGATGCAAACACGATCCGACTGGGGAGCTTTCTTCCACTTGGTGTCTACTCCCCGTCCTCAGATGCAGCTTCCAAGAAACAGACTGTGTACGAGCTGTGCATCTGCCCCAATGGCAAGCTGTACTTCTCCCCCGCCGGCAGCAGCTCCAGCTGCTATTCCACAAGCAACGTCTGTCTCTGGAACTGATATAAGAACAGTCTTCCACCACCTTGGCTGTGATGCTCACTGCTGCTCCAGCATCAATAATAGCAAAACAACGACAGTGGAGAGACCTTGGCCCCGTCCAGAACACTAGCACCTAGCTCTGACTTGACGTAGACCTGACAAGTATAAGCAATAGGGCTAACATTTCACTCAGCCTATCAGAGGGCAAGTTGGACCTACTACCATGGTACTAATGCTTCACYTGCTGTTGGAGTTATCAGAAGTTTGGAGTTCCCACTGGGAAGTTTCACTTGAACTAAAATGTTTTTACCCGAGGTGCCAAGTTCACCTCTGACCTTTCACCACTGACCTTTCACCTTTTCAACCAAAAGAAGACAACAAATCTGTTTTGGAACTTTTGCAAATGTATCAATATGGATAATGCAACTTGTTAGACCATATTTTAAATGTTAAGCAAGCTAGCTAACTTTAATGTTAGCATCGTTTAGCTAAAATCTTATTGATTGAAGAATTTTTCCGACTCCAAAAGCATTTGAACACAATCGTGTTGAATATAGGACTTCCCAGTTTCCCACTTCCCACAAGCACATGAATGCCCTATCCAATACTTTCAGATATACATGAGTGCCTAGAGTAAAGGGGCTATGGGTTAGAGTGAAGGCGCTATGGGTTGTTTCTGGACTGGGCCCATGTTTCAGAACAGCTGAGCCTAGAGGACGGCGCTTTATTTTTGTACTGTATTTTTTTTTTCTATACTGGATTCAATGACAGTGATATGACAGACTAATCATGATATATATATATATATATACAGTACACTGTAAAGGAAAGAAGAGAACTGGGGGAGAGATGAAACACAGGCACCTTTGCTATGGAAAACACGTGATTGAAAATATGATTGAGAAGATGATCTCCTAGATGAAGTTTGAAAAAGGCAGTTTGTYTCACACTAGTTAAAGCGCAAATTTTGCCATTTATTTTTTCAAAGTCTAGAATTTTCAACGTTTGTTTTTCATAAATGCTTGATGGGTATTGCTGTATTTTCCATTGTCTTAAAAGTGTAATAATTTCAAATGTTATGTTTTCTATGTTCCATGTACTGTACTTTAAACTAAAACATGTTTGATAAAGATTTGTAATGGTACTGGTAAATACAAAAACATTTAGATTGACCTATTATTTGATAGTTTATGAATTTACACTATACTTGATTTACGTACAGGTCTAAATAACATGATGCTCAATAAGAAAGTTAAATGGTTTAGAGAAGAATATGGGTTAATCATTTTCATATAGGGATGGTTTCCCTGACACAGATTAAGCCTGGAGAATCTCCTTTTCAGTGGTGTAAAGTACTTAAGCAAAAATACTTTAGAGTATGTAAGTAAGTCTTTTTTGGGGGGGGGGTATCTGTACTTTACTATTTATATTTTGGACAACTTTTACTTTTACTTCAAAAATATGTACTTTTTACATTTTCCTTGACACCCAATAGCTGGGTACTGATTTGATCTACTGACTTAAAGATTTTTTTTTAACGACAACAGTTAAGCCTAATACAGGGCAACCGAAACATCATGATCAAAATCAAATCAACATTTTGTGAATGTGTGTGGGTTTTGTATGGGAATGTCAGTGTTGTGTGAGTCAGTGTTTGTACGTATAGTCTAGTGAGTGTGCATGGGGTCAGTCAGTGCGAGATAGTCAGTGCAGTTTTTTGTGGTGTCATTGAATGCTTAGCAGGACAGGAAAATTGTCCAATTCACGCACTCATCAAGAGAACAACCCATGCGGACTCAATAAACACAAATGCTTTGTTTATTTCATTTCTAAGTGTTGGAGTGTGCCCCTGGCTATCCGTAAACTCAAAAAACGAATAACATTGTGCAGTCTGGTTTTCTTAATATAAGGAATTTGAAACAATTTATACTTTCATTTTTTTCAATACTTAAGTATATTTTAGCACCTACATTCACTTTTGATACTTWAGTATATTTAAAACTAAATACTTTTACACTATTACTCAAGTAGTATTTTACTGGGTGACTTTCACTTTTAACTAAGTCATTTTCTATCAAGGTATCTTAATAACAAATGAATCACCACAGCTCCTCTTAACATTTAGCCCATGACTGCCCTTAACCTGTGTCTAGGAAAACCGTCCCATAGATCTTATCCAACAGTAACATCTAGTAGTTATGTTCCCTCTCGCACCCTTATCGATTCCTCCATTTACTAAGCTTTTTTTTAGACAAATAAAGCCCATCAGACACCCGTGGCCAGATTATCCTGTAAGGAGATGCATCTGAAAGAGTCTAACTCCCACAACCCTTCACTTCATTGGTCCTCCTGTAACCCCAGGGCACTGTTACCCCTCCAGCAGAGACAAGCTATGATGCTAAGGTTCATGTTTTGTTTTTTTAAGAGCCGTTTTTGAGCCATTTTGAGCTGCTTGCACTGGGCTGAGGTGGTGTCGGATGTGCTTTCGCTTATCTCCTCCTGTGTTGGTATAAGACATACTGAACTTTCCTATGCTTTTCCTGCAGTGATGGCTATTTTAAGAAGCATGAGCTGCATCACATTATTTTGGGGTTTGAAAATGCCTATCCCTATTTAGAGGGAGTTATTCAGTCAACACATAGCCCTCCCTTCAGTCATTATCCAATCAATTCAGTCAACACATAGACCTTCCTTCAGTCATTATCCAATCAACACATAGCCCTCCCTTCAGTCATTATCCAATCAACACATAGACCTCCCTTCAGTCATTATCCAATCAATTCAGTCAACACATAGCCCTCCCTTCAGTCATTATCCAATCAACACATAGCCCTCCCTTCAGTCATTATCCAATCAATTCAGTCAACACATGGCCCTCCCTTCAGTCATTATCCAATCAACACATAGCGACCTCCTCAGTCATTATCCAATCAACACATAGCCTCCCTTCAGTCATTATCACCAATCAACACATAGCCCTCCCTTCAGTCATTATCCAATCAATTTCAGTCAACACATAGCCCTCCTTCAGTCATTATCCACTCAACACATAGCCCTCCTTCAGTCATTATCCAATCAATTCAGTCAACACATAGGACCTTCCTTCAGTCATTATCAATCAAACACATAGACCTCCCTTCAGTCATTAATCCAATCAACACATAGCCCTCCCTTCAGTCATTATCCAATCAACACATAGCCCTCCCTTCAGTCATTATCCAATCAACACATACCCTCCCTTCAGTCATTATCCAATCAATTCAGTCAACACGTAGCCCTTCCTTCAGTCATTATCCAATCAACCAATAGCAAGCTACGCCAAGGTGCTTGACTGAGATCAAAACGCTACTCTTTAGCCGAAACGTCAGTGTACCCTCCAAGTGGAGAATTTACAAACAAACACACATTTGTTAGCAGGGTTTTCTGAAATCAAATCATAACCATCATTTAAATATTACAAGCAAAGCAGAGACGTCACGGATAACATCAGACTTTTGGGCGAGAACCTAAAACCTCCTTAGAAGAGGATGGTTTGGATCCTTGGGATATGGGCCCAGCACACTTCTGCTGCGCTTAACATTTTTTTAGCTGACACATTAGGCATATAGCAAGGACAGTGGGTTTGTAATGTTGTCTACTTTCAGACATCCCAGATGGGACCTGCTGTTTTCAACTCTCTAGAGACAGCAGGAGCGGTAGAGATACTCTCAATGATCGGCTATGAAAAGCAACTGACATTTACTCCTGAGGTGCTGACTTGCTGCACCCTCGACAACTACTGTGATTATTATTATTATTTGACCATGCTGGTCATTTATGAACATTTGAACGTCTTGGCATGTTCTGTTATAATCTCCATCCGGCACAGCCAGAAGAGGACTGGCCCACCCTCATAGCCTGGTTCTCTCTCTAGGTTTCTTCCTAGGTTTTGGCCTTTCTAGGAGTATTTCCTAGCCACAGTGCTTCTACACCTGCATTGTTTGCTGTTTGGGGTTTTAGGCTGGGTTTCTGTACAGCACTTTGAGATATCAGCTGATGTACGAAGGGCTATATAAATACATTTGATTAGATTTGATTTGCCTCAAACCCACAACCACTTGCTTTGGGGCCCAGTGCCTTTATAATTAGGCCACTATGTAAAAAATTTAAATTTGAAAATTTGATAAGTTAACCCAGTGATTTATGGATCGAAACCATCCTCTGCTATGCATTTTGTTTTCAGCAATGAAGTGCAAACACAAATATAAAAAGCAATAATTTCATGGGCATGTCTCTGTGCCTCTGTGATTCTTTTTTTGACTGCTTTCTTTCAGTTTGTATAGGTTATATTCTGATTACAGAGGCGCAGCGGAAGCGTGATGGCCCGTAACCCAGAGGTTTGATAGATCGAAACCCATCTCTGCTATCTAGATAGTTTTAGGCAAGTAACCCAGTGGCCTAATGGATAAGGCAGCTGGCCTTCTAAGCCAGGGTTGTGGGTTCGAGTCCCATCTGGGGTGGATGAAGGCAGTTTGGGATAGAATCGAAGCAGCTTGTATAGGTCATGATGATCTCACAGTGCCACATGAAGATATCCTACTCTATTTTTAAAAATGAAGTGCAAACAGGGTAAAAAAAGTATAATTTCATGGGCCTGTCTCTGTGCCCTCCATGATTATTTTTTAAACTGCTTCTATCAGTCGTACAGGTCATGCTGATTACAGAGGCACTGGCCTCCTAATCCATGTATTGTGAGTTCAAGTATTTTTTTGGGGTGCCTGAAAGCGGAGTGATGAAGTGGAAGTATCCTGGGCAGAATAACCCAGTGATTTATGGATCGAAACACATCCTCTGCTGTCCAGTTTGTGTTTCAGCAATGAAGTGCAAACAACAAATATAAAAAGCATAATTTCATGGGCATGTCTCTGTGCCCTCTGTGATCTTCTTTTTGACTGCTTCTTTCAGTTTGTATAGGTCATACTGATTACAGAGGCGCAGCGGAAGCGTGATGGCCCCGTAACCAGAGGTTGATAGATCGAAACCCCTCTCTGCTATCTAGATAGTTTTTAGCAAGTACCCCAGTGGCCTAATGGGATAAGGCACTGTGCCTTCTAAGCCGGGATTGTGGGTTCGAGTCCCATCTGGGGTGGATGAAGGCAGTTTGGGATAGAATCGAAGCAGCTTGATAGGTCATGATGATCACACAGTGCCACATCGAAGATATCCTACTCTATTTAAAAAATGAAGTGCAAACAGGGTAAAAAAAAGTATAATTTCATGGGCCTGTCTCTGTGCCCTCCATGATTATTTTTTTAAACTGCTTCTATCAGTTCGTACAGGTCATGCTGATTACAGAGGCACTGGCCTCTACATCCATGTATTGTGAGTTCAAGTATTTTTTGGGGTGCCTGAAAGCGGAGTGATGAAGTGGAAGTATCCTGGGCAGATAACCCAGTGATTTATGGATCGAAACCATCCTCTGCTGTCCAGTTTGTTTTCAGCAATGAAGTGCAAACACAAATATAAAAAGCATAATTCATGGGCATGTCTCTGTGCCCTCTGTGATTCTTTTTTTGACTGCTTTCTTTCAGTTTGTATAGGTCATACGTATTACAGAGGCGCAGCGGAAGCGTGATGCCCCGTAACCCAGAGGTTGATAGATGAAACCCCTCTCTGCTATCTAGATAGTTTTTAGCAAGTACCCAGTGGCCTAATGGATAGGGCACTGGCCTTCTAAGCCAGGGATTGTGGGTTCGAGTCCCATCTGGGGTGGAGAAGGCAGTTTGGGATAGAATCGAAGCAGCTTGTATAGGTCATGATGATCACACACGTGCCACATCGAGATATCCTACTCTATTTTTAAAATGAAGTGCAAACAGGGTAAAAAAAAGTATAATTTCATGGGCCTGTTCTGTGCCCTCCATGATTATTTTTTTAACACTGCTTCTATCAGTTCGTACAGGTCATGCTGATTACAGAGGCACTGGCCTCCTAATCCATGTATTGTGAGTTCAAGTATTTTTTTGGGGTGCCTGAAAGCGGAGTGATGAAGTGGAAGTATCTGGGCAGAATAACCAGTGATTATGGATCGAACCATCCTCTGCTGTCCAGTTTGTTTTCAGCAATGAAGTGCAAACACACAATAAAAAGCATAATTTCATGGGCATGTCTCAGTGCCCTCCGTGATTCTTTGTTTGACTGCTTCTTTCAGTTTGTATAGTCATACTGATTACAGAGGCGCAGCGGAAGCGTGATGGCCCCGTAACCCAGAGGTTGATAGATCGAAACCTCTCTGCTATCTTAGATAGTTTTTAGCAAGTACCCCAGTGGCCTAATGGATAAGGCACTGGCCTTCTAAGCCAGGGATTGTGGGTTCGAGTTCCATCTGGGGTGGATGAAGGCAGTTTGGATAGAATCGAAGCAGCTTGTATAGGTCATGATGATCACACAGTGCCACAATCGAAGATATCCTACTCATTTTAAAAATGAAGTGCAAACAGGGTAAAAAAAGTATAATTTCATGGGCCTGTCTCTGTGCCCTCCATGATTCTTTTTTTAAACTGCTTCTATCAGTTCGTACAGGTCATGCTGATTACAGAGGCACTGGCCTCCTAATCCATGTATTGTGAGTTCAATGTATTTTTTGGGGTGCCTGAAAGCGGAGTGATGAAGTGGAAGTATCCTGGGCAGTTAACCCAGTGATTATGGATCGAAACCATCATCTCGCTGTCCAGTTTGTTTGTCAATGAAGTGCAAACACAAATATAAAAAGCAAAATTTCATGGGCATGTCTCAGTGCCTCCGTGATTCTTTGTTTGACTTCTTTTGTCCGTTTTTATAGGTTATACTGTTGTAGAGGACTGGC
This sequence comes from Salvelinus sp. IW2-2015, assembly GCF_002910315.2. Classification (NCBI taxonomy): domain Eukaryota; kingdom Metazoa; phylum Chordata; class Actinopteri; order Salmoniformes; family Salmonidae; genus Salvelinus; species Salvelinus sp. IW2-2015. The sequence goes on along the minus strand of NW_019942712.1, from coordinate 146,534 downwards.
CTCCTAATCCATGTATTGTGAGTTCAAGTATTATTTTGGGTGCCTGAAAAGCGGAAGTGATGAAGTGGAAGTAGCTGGGATAACCCAGTGATTTATGGATCGAAACCATCCTTGCTGTCCATTGTTTTCAGCAATGAAGTGCAAACACAAATATAAAAAGCATAATTTTCAATGGGCATGTCTCTGTGCCTCTGTGATTCTTTTTTTGACTGCTTCTTCAGTTTGTATAGGTCATACTGATTACAGAGGCGCAGCGGAAGCGTGATGGCCCGTAACCCAGAGGTTGATAGATCGAAACCCCTCTCTGCTATCTAGATAGTTTTAGCAAAGTACCCCAGTGGCCTAATGGATAAGGCACTGGCCTTCTAAGCCAGGGATTGTGGGTTCGAGTTCCCATCTGGGTGGATGAAGGCAGTTTGGGATAGAATCGAAGCAGCTTGTATAGGTCATGATGATCATACAGTGCCACATCGAAGATATCCTACTCTATTTAAAAAATGAAGTGCAAACAGGGTAAAAAAAAGTATAATTTCATGGGCCTGTCTCTGTGCCCTCCGTGATTCTTTTTTTTAACACTGCTTCTATCAGTTCGTACACGTCATGCTGATTATAGAGGCACTGGCCTCCTAATCCATGTATGTGAGTTCAAGTATTTTTTTGGGGTGCCTGAAAGCGGAGTGATGAAGTGGGAAGTATCCTGGGCAGTTAACCCAGTGATTTTATGGATCGAAAACCATCCTCTGCTGTCCAGTTTGTTTTCAGCAATGAAGTGCAAACACAATATAAAAAGCATAATTTATGGGCATGTCTCAGTGCCCTCCGTGATTCTTTGTTTGACTGCTTCTTTCAGTTGTATAGGTCATACTGATTACAGAGGCGCAGCGGAAGCGTGATGGCCCCGTAACCCAGATGTGATAAGATCGAAACCCCTCTCTGCTATCTAGATAGTTTTTAGCAAGAAACCCAGTGGCTAATGGATAAGGCACTGCCTTCTAAGCCAGGGATTGTGGTTCGAGTCCCATCTGGGGTGGATGAAGGCAGTTGGGAAAGAATCGAAGCAGCTTGTATAGGTCATGATGATCAAACAGTGCCACATCCAAGATATCCTACTCTATTTTTAAAAATGAAGTGCAAACAGGGTAAAAAAATATAATTTCATGGGCCTGTCTCTGTGCCCTCCATGATTCTTTTTTTAAACTGCTTCTATCAGTTCGTAACAGGTCATTGCTGATTACAGAGGCCACTGGCCTCCTAATCAATGTATGTGAGTTCAAGTATTTTTTTGGGGGTGCCTAAGCGGAGTGACTGAAGTGGAAGTATCCTGGGCAGTTAACCAGTGATTTAATGATCGAAACCATCCTCTGCTGTCCAGTTTGTTTTTCAGCAATGAAGTGCAAACACAAATATAAAAAGCAAAATTTCATGGGCATGTCTCTGTGCCCTCTGTGATTCTTTTTTGACTGCTTCTTCAGTTTGTATAGGTCATACTGATTACAGAGGCAGCGGAAGCGTGATGGCCCCGTAACCCAGAGGTTGATAGATCGAAACCCTCCTC
>NW_019942712.1:114577-143702 GCF_002910315.2 Salvelinus sp. IW2-2015 | reverse complement strand
CTGGCCTCCTAAGCCAGGGATTGTGGGTTCGAGTCCCATCTGGGGTGGATGAAGGCAATTTGGATAGAAAAAGTGAGCTGAGCATGTAACACAGAGGTTGATGCATCGAAGCTATCCTATTCTATTTTTAGAAATGAAGTGCAAACAGGGTAAAAAAAAGTATAATTTCATGGGCATGTCTCGGTGCCCTCTGTGATCTTTTTTTGACTGCTTCTTTCAGTTTGTATAGGTCATACTGATTACAGAGGCGCAGCGGAAGCGTGATGGCCCGTATCCCAGAGGTTGATAGATCGAAACCACTCTCTGCTATCTAGATCATTTTTAACAGGTACCCCGGTGGCTTAATGGGTAAGGTACTGGCCTTCTAAGCCAGGGTTTGTGGGTTCGAGTCCCATCTGGGGTGGTTGAAGGCAGTTTGGGATAGAATCGAAGCACTTGTATAGGTCACGATGATCACACAGTGCCACATCGAAGATATCCTACTCTATTTTTAAAATGAAGTGCAAATAGGGTAAAAAAATGTATAATTTCATGGGCATGTCTCAGTGCCCTCCGTGATTCTTTGTTTGACTTCTTTTGTCAGTTTTATAGGTTATACTGATTGTAGAGGAACTGGCCTCCTAATCCATGTATTGTGAGTTCAAGTATTATTTTGGGGTGCCTGAAAGCGGAGTGATGAAGTGGAAGTATCCTGGGCAGTTAACCCAGTGATTTATGGATCGAAACCATCCTCTGCTGTCCAGTTTGTTTTCAGCAATGAAGTGCAACACAAATATAAAAAGCATAATTTCATGGGCATGTCTCTGTGCCCTCTGTGATTCTTTTTTGGACTGCTTCTTTCAGTTTGTATAGGTCATAGTGATTACAGAGGCGCAGCGGAAGCGTGATGGCCCCGTAAACCAGAGGTTGATAGATCGAAACCACTCTCTGCTATCTAGATAGTTTTTAGCAAGTGCCCCAGTGGCCTAATGGATAAGGCACTTGCTCCTAAGCCAGGGATTGTGGGTTCGAGTCCCATCTGGGGTGGATCAAGGCAATTTGGGATTAGAAAAAGTGAGCTGAGCATGTAACACAGAGGTTGATGCATCGAAGCTATCCTATTCTATTTTTAGAAATGAAGTGCAAACAGGGTAAAAAAAAGTATAATTTCATGGGCATGTCTCTGTGCCCTCCGTTATTCTTTTTTTAACTGCTTCTATCAGTTCGTACAGGTCATGCTGATTACAGAGGCACTGGCCTCCTAATCCATGTATTGTAAGTTCAAGTATTATTTTGGGGTGCCTGAAAGCGGAGTGATGAAGTGGAAGTATCCTGGGCAGTTAACCCAGTGATTTATGGATCGAAACCATCCTCTGCTGTCCAGTTTGTTTTCAGCAATGAAGTGCAAACACAAATATAAAAAGCATAATTTCATGGGCATGTCTCTGTGCCTCTTGTGATTCTTTTTTGACTGCTTCTTTCAGTTTGTATAGGTCATAGTGATTACAGAGGCGCAGCGGAAGCGTGATGGCCCCGTAACCCAGAGGTTGATAGATCGAAACCACTCTCTGCTATCTAGATAGTATTTAGTAAGTGACCCAGTGGGCTAATGGATAAGGCACTGGCCTCCTAAGCCAGGGATTGTGGGTTCGAGTCCCATCTGGGGTGGATGAAGGCAATTTGGGATAGAAAAAGTGAGCTGAGCATGTAACACAGAGGTTGATGCATCGAAGCTATCCTATTCTATTTTTAGAAATGAAGTGCAAACAGGGTAAAAAAAAGTATAATTTCATGGGCCTGTCTCTGTGCCCTCTGTGATTCTTTTTGGACTGCTTCTTTCAGTTTGTATAGGTCATACTGATTACAGAGGCGCAGCGGAAGCGTGATGGCCCCGTAACCCAGAGGTTGATAGATCGAAACCACTCTCTGCTATCCAGATAGTTTTTTAGCAAGTGCCCCAGTGGCCTAATGGATAGGCACTGGCCTCCTAAGCCAGGGATTGTGGGTTCGAGTCCCATCTGGGGTGTTGAAGTTAATTTGGATAGAAGAAGTGAGCTGAGCTGTAACACAGAGGTTGATGCACATTTGTGGCCTGCTGGAGGTCATTTTGCAGGCTCTGGCAGTGCACCTCCTTGCACAAAGGCGGAGGTAGCGGGTCCTGCTGCTGGTGTTGTTGCCCTCCTACGGCCTCCTCCACGTCTCCTGATGTACTGGCCTGTCTCCTGGTAGCGCCTCCATGCTCTGGACACTACGCTGACAGACACAGCGAACCTTTTTGCCACAGCTCGCATTGATTGCTCTGGAGCAACGAACCGCCCTTGCTGTCTCTGCCTGGCCGTTCCCCTCTCTCCACTGGGATTCTCTGCCCCTAACCCTATTACAGGGGCTGAGTCACTGGCTTACTGGTGTTCTTTCATGCCGTCCCTAGGAGGGTGCGTCACTTGAGTGGGTTGAGTTACTGACGTGATCTTCCTGTCTGGGTTGGCGCCCCCCTTGGTTTGTTGTGGAAGAGATCTTTGTGGGCTATACTCGGCCTTGTCTCATGATTGTAAGTTGGTGGTTGAAGATATCCCTCAAGTGGTGTGGGGCTGTGCTTTGGCAGAGTGGGTGGGGTTATATCCTTCCTGTTTGGCCCTGTCCGGGGTATCTTCGGATGGGGCCACAGTGTCTCCTGACCCCTCCTGTCTCAGCCTCCAGTATTTATGCTGCAGTAGTTTATGTGTCGGGGGCTAGGGTCAGTTGGTTATACCTGGAGTACTTCTCCTATCTTATCCAGTGTCCTGTGTGAATTTAAGTATGCTCTCTCTAATTCTCTCGTTCTCTCTTTCTTTCTCTCTCCGGAGAACCTGAGCCCTAGGACCATACGTCATGGCAAACCGGGCATGATGACTCCTTGCTGTCCCCAGTCCACCTGGCCTTGCTGCTGTTCCAGTTTCAACTGTTCTGCCTGCTGTTATGGAACCCCTACCTGTTCAACTCTTAATGATCGGCTATGAAAAGCCAACTGACTTTTATTCCTGATTATTATTTGACCATGCTTGTCATTTATGAACATTTTGAAAATCTTGGCTCTCTCTAATTCTCTCTTCTCTCTTTCTTTCTCTCTCTCGGAGGACCGGAGCCCTAGGACCATACCTCAGGACTACCGGGCATGATGGCTCCTTGCTGTCCCCAGTCCGCCTGGCCCTGCTGCTATTCCAGTTTCAACTGTTCTGCCTGCGGTTATGGAACCCCTACCTGTCCCAGACCTGTGTTTTCAATTCTTAATGATCGGCTATGAAAAGCCAACTGACATTTATTCCTGATTATTATTTGACCATGCTTGTCATTTATGAACATTTTGAAAATCTTGGCTCTCTCTAATTCTCTCCTTCTCTCTCTCTTCTCTCTCTCTGAGGACCTGAGCCCTGGGACCGTGCGTCGGGACTGCCAGGCGTGGTGGCTTGGCTCCTTGCTGTCCCCAGTCCACCTGGCCTTGCTGCTATTCCAGTTTCAACTGTTCTGCCTGCGGTTATGGAACCGCCACCTGTCCCGGACCTGCTATTCAACTCTTAATGATCGGCTATGAAAAGCCAACTGAAAATTATTCATGATTATTATTTGACCATGCTTGTCACTTATGAACATTTTGAACATCTTGGCATAGTTCTGTTATAATCTCCACCCAGCACAGCGGGAAGAGGACTGGTCACCCCTCATAGCCTGGTTCCTCTCTAGGTTTCTTCCTAGGTTTTGGCCATTGCAGCAGACATACTGGAGGCTGAGACAAAAGGGGTCGTGAGACACTGTGGCCCCTTCCGTCGATTCCCCCGGACAGGGTCAACCAGGCAGGATATAACCCCACTCGATTTGCCAAAGCACAGCCCCCACACCACTAAAGGGATATCTTCAAACCACCAACTTACTGCCCTGAGACAAGGCAGAGCACAGGCAGTTCGTCCCTCCAGTGCCTTTCCATTCACATTCACACCCCTGGGCCAGACTACACTCAATCATAGGACCTACTGAAGAGATGAGTCTTCAATAAAGACTTAAAGGTTAAGACCGAGTCTGCATCTCTTACATGGATAGGCAGACCATTCCATAAAAATTGAGCTCTATAGGAGAAAGTCCTGCATCCAGACGTTTGCTTAAAAATTCTAGGGACAATAAGGAGGCCTGCGTCTTGTGACCGTAGCGTACATGTTGGTATGTACTGCAGGACCAATTGGGAAAGATCGGTAGGAACAAGCCCATGTAATGCTTTGTAGGTTAGCAGTATAATCTTGAAATCAGCCCTTGCCTTAACAGGAAGCCAGTGTAGGGAGGCTAGCACTGGAGGAATATGAACACATTTTTTGGTTCTAGTCAAGATTCTAGCAGACGTGTTTAGCACAAAGTGAAGTTTATTTAGTGCTTTATCCGGGTAGCCGGAAAGTAGAGCATTGCAGTAGTCTAATTTCGAAGTGACAAAAGCATGGATACATTTTTCTGCATAAYTTTTGGACAGAAAGTTTCAGATTTTTGAAGTGTTACGAAGATGGAAAAAAGCTGTCCTTGAAACAGTCTTGATATGTTCGTCAAAAGAGAGATCAGGGTCCAGAGTAACGCCGAGGTCCACAGTTTTATTTGAGACAACTGTACAACCATCAAGATTAATTGTCAGATTCAACAGAAGATCTCTTTGTTTCCTGGGACCTAGAACAAGCATCTCTGTTTTGTCCGAGTTTAAAAGGAAAAACATTTCCTCCATCCACTTCCTTATGTCTGAAACACAGGCTTCCAGGGAGGGCAATTTTGGGGCTTCACCATGTTTCACCGAAATGTACAGCTGTGTGTCGTCCGCATAGCAGTGAAAGTTAACATTATGTTTCCAAATGACATCACCAAGAGGTGAAATATATAGTGAAAACAATAGTGGTCCTAAAACGGAACCTTGAGGAACACTGACATTTACAGTTGATTTGTTAGAGGACAAACCATCCACAGAGACAAACTGATATCTTTCCGACAGATAACATCTAAACCAGGCTAGGACTTGTCCGTGTTGACCAATTTGCGTTTCCAATCTCTCCAAAAGAATTTGGTGGTCGATGATATCAAAAGCAGCACCAAGGTCTAGGAGCACGAGAACAGATGCAGAGCCTTTAAAAAGTAATTTACGACCTTCGCGAGTGCAGTCTCAGTGCTATGATGGGGTCTTAAACCAGACTGAAGTGTTTCGTATACATTCTTCGTCTTCAGGAAGGCAGTGAGTTGCTACGCAACAGCTTAACATTATTGAGAGGAATGGGAGATTCGGTATAGGCCGATAGTTTTTTAAATCTTTTCTCGGTCAAGGTTTGGTTTTTTCAAGAGAGGCTTAATTACTGCCACTTTTAGTGAGTTTGGTACACATCCGGTGGATAGGGAGGCATTTATTGTGTTCAACATAGGAGGGCCAAGCACAGGAAGCAGCTCTTTCAGTAGTTTAGTTGGAATAGGGTCCAGTATGCAGCTTGAAGGTTTAGAGGTCAAGACTATTTTCATCAATGTGTCAAGAGATATAGTATTAAGAAACTTGAGTGTTTCCCTTGATCCTAGGTCCTGGCAGTGTTGTACAGACTCAGGACAACTGAGCTTTGGAGAAATATGCAGATTTAAAGAGGAGTCCGTAATTTGCTTTCTAATGATCATGATCTTTTCGTCAAAGAAGTTCATAAATTTATTACTGCTGAAGTGAAAGCCATCCTCTCTTGGGGAATGCTGCTTTTTAGTTAGCTTTGTATAATTTTTTKGGGGGGGGGTTGTTCTTATTCTCCTCAATTAAGTTGGAAAAATAGGATGATCGAGCAGCAGTGAGGGCTTTTCGATACTGCACGGTACTGTCTTTCCAAGCTAATCGGAAGACTTCCAGTTTGGAGTGGCGCCTTTTCCATTCCAATTATCCTCTGCCTTTGCGGGGATGCGCGCTGGATATGGTCAATAGTGTAAGCGGAGAGGAGAGGCCTCATTTAACATTTAATTCATCAGGCTTAAGCCATCTTTCAGTCAGGCCAATTACATCAAGATTATGATCAACGATTAGTTCACTGACTATAACTGCCTTGGAAGTGAGGGATCTAACATTAAGTAGCCCTATTTTGAGATGTGAGATATCACAATCTCTTTCAATAATGACAGGAATGGAGGAGGTCTTTATTACAGTGAGATTGCTTGAGCGAACACCGCCATGTTTAGTTTTCCCATCCTAGATTGAGGCACAGACACGGTCTCAACGAGGATAGCTGAGCTGACTACACTGACTGTGCTAGTGGCAGACTCCACTAAGCTGGCAGGCTGGCTAACAGTCTGCTGCCTGGCCTGCATTCTATCTCATTGTGGAGCTAGAGGAGTTAGAGCCCTGTCTATGTTCATAGATAAGATGAGAGCACCCCTCCAGCTAGGATGGAGTCCGTCACTCCTCAGCAGGCCAGGCTTGGTCCTGTTTGTGGGTGAGTCCCAGAAAGAGGGCCTATTATCTACAAATGCTATCTTTTGGGAGGCGCAGAAAACAGTTTTCAACAAGCGATTGAGTTGTGAGACTCTGCTGTAGAGCTCATCACTCCCCCTAACTGGGAGGGGGCAAGAGATAATTACTTGATGCTGACACATCTTTCTAGCTGATGTACACGCTGAAGCTATGTTGGGCTTGGTGACCTCTGACTGTTTCATCCTAACATCGTTGGTGCCGACGTGGATAACAATATCCCTATACTCTCTACACTCGCCAGTTTTAGCCTTAGCCAGCACCATCTTCAGATTAGCCTTAATGTTGGTAGCCCTGCCCCCTGGTATACAGTGTATGATCCCTGGATGATTATTTTTAAGTCTAATACTGCGGGAGTCGCCAATGGCTAGGGTTTTCAATTTGTCAGAGCTAATGGTGGGAGGCTTCGGCGTCTCAGACCCCGTAACGGGTGGAGGAGAGACCAGAGAAGGCTCGGCCTCTGACTCCGACTTGCTGCTTAATGGGGAAAACCGGTTGAAAGTTTCTGTCGGCTGAATGAGCGACACCGGTTGAGCATTCCTACAGCATTTCCTTCCAGAATTCATGAGAAAATTGTCTGGCTGCGGGGACCGTGCGAAGGGATTTATACTACTATCTGTACTTATTGGTGGCACAGACGCTGTTTCATCCTTTCCCTTGCCTAACGATTGCGTCTGAAGCTAGGCTTGGAGCACGGCTATCCTCGCCATAAGGCGATCGTTCTCCTGTATATTATGAGATTCCTTCTCTTTTAACCAGGTAAAATGCTGATTGTCTTTTTAAAATCTGCTAGGCCATTACAATTATAACTAGCTATACTTATTTCACCACTTACCATAATGAGATACAAGTTTCAATTATATTTACCATTATATACAGTAACAGTCAAAAGTTTGGACACACCTACTCATTCCACAGTTTTTCTTTATTTTTACTATTTTCTACATTGTAGAATAATAGTGAAGACATCAAAACTATKWAATAACACATATGGAATCATGTAATAACCAACAAAGTGTTAAAGAAATCAAAATATATTTTATATTTGAGATTCTTCAAAGTAGCCACCCTTTGCCTTGATGACAGCTTTGCACACTCTTGGCATTCTCTCAACCAGCTTCATGAGGTAGTCACCTGGAATGCATTTCAATGAACAGGTGTGCCTTGTTAAAAGTTAATTTGTGGAATTTCTTTACTTCTTAATGCGTTTGAGCCAATCAATTGTGTCGTGACACAGTAGGGGTGGTATACAGAAGATAGCCCTATTTAGTAAAAAACCAAGTCCATGTTATGACAAGAACAGCAGAAATAAGCAAAGAGAAACGACACTCCATCATTACTTTAAGAAAGTTTATTCAAGTGCTATGATGATACTGGATCTCATGAGGACCGCCACAGGAAACAAAGACCCAGAGTTACCTCTGCTGCAGAGGATAAGTTCATTAGAGTTAACTGCACCTCAGATTGCAGCCTAAATAAATGCTTCCCAGAGTTCAAGTAACAGACACATCTCAACATCAAATGTTCAGAGACCCGTGAATCAAGCCTTCATGGTCGAATCGCTAAATGACAACAATAAGAAGAAGGGACTTGCTTGGGCCAAGAAACATGAGCAATGGACATTAGACCGGTGGAAATCTGTCCTTTGGTCTGATGAGTCCAAATTTGAGATTTTTGGTTCCAACCGCCGTGTCTTTGTGAGACGCAGAGTAGGTGAATGGATGTTCTCTGCATGTGTGGTTCCCACCGTGAAGCATGGAGGAGTGAGGGTGTGGGGGTGCTTTGCTGGTGACACCGTCTATGATTTATTTAGAATTCAAGGTACTCTTAACCAGCATGGCTACCACAGCATTCTGCTGCTATACGCCATCCCATCTGGTTTGCGCTTAGTGGGACTATCATTTGTTTTTCAACAGTACAATTACCCAAAACACACCTCCAGGCTGTGTAAGAGCTATTCGACCAAGGAGAATGATGGAGTGCTGCATCAGATGACCTTGCCTCCAAAATCTCCCAACCTGGGATGGGATGAGTTGGACCGCAGAGTGAAGGAAAGGCAGCCAACAAGTGCTCAGCATATGTGGGAACTCTTTCAAGAATGTTGGAAAAGCATTCCTCATGAAGCTGGTTGAGAGTATGCCAAGAGTGCTGTCATCAAGGCAAAGGGTGGCTACTTTGAATAATATAAAATATATTTGGATTCTTTAACACTTTTTTGGCTACTACATAATTCCATTATTTCATAGTGTTGATGTCTTCACTATTATTCTACAATGTATAAAAAAGTACAAATAAAGAAAAACCCTTGAATGAGTGGGTGTCCAAACCTTTGACTGGTACTGTATGTTTTATACTTCAAGGGGTCTTAAAATTCCAAATCAAAAAGCTTAATTATCCTTCATATAACCATAAAACAATTCCATATAGCTTTGTAGAACTCCCCCCCCCCTTCCTCAGTATTCCCTCCTGTGGACGCCAAGCCTGTGCTGCCACCTACTGGTTGACTTGCAGGAATTCAATACCATCGCTAGTAAGCGTTCTTCCTTCTGCATAGTGACTGTCAAGCGCTTAGCACGGTTAACATCAGTACAAACCATGAAGCACCTTTCTTTCGATGTTATAAGAAAGATTGGTGATTTTACTGTCATAAAGACATGTTAATGTCACAAGAGAAAATGCATGAAAACTTTTTAATATTTTCAAAAATATAAGTTTGAAAGAAATGACCAAGCGTGATGTAATTTATTGAACCGATTCAACCGAAGACATTACAAAAAAATCTTAATTTGAAGGTTACATTTTCACCATAGACAGCCAGGTTTACTGATCAGTACAAAATCTTTGAAAAAAAAACAAAAAAACATTTGTAATTACTACCCACAGATGTCAGTTCAATGTCTAGTTTTGATTGACCAAATATCGCCGAGTTGTCAAATAACACGAATTCTACGTGAAATCAACAAAAAATCACCATGTCATTGAATTTAGAGTGGGGGAAAAAAATTATACAAAAATATCCTTACGGTGACGAGTTTCTGCCAACGAAATCAGTTTTCCACGTTGATGCAAGTTATTCCATTTATTTTGGGGGGGGGTTGAAATTACATTGAAACTATGATGCAACCAGTTTGCCATATTTTTCTGCGCCACATAATTGGGCCGATATCACAACACCGTCACTCCTTGTTAAAAAGCTTAATTTGTTGAACTGACTTCCGTATTTTGCGTCAGGGAATCTGTCTGTTCCACACACTATATATCGGACCATTCCGTAATGCATCGTCCTGAATAAGATCGCAATTACAGGAACACGAACAAAGTGTCAGGAAATTATTTGTACCAGTTAATGATTAACGCAGAATTACTTGACTTAACACGATCCGAACAGATGTTTATATGGACCAACGTTCATAATTAGCAGGCAACAGAGAATACCACTGAACACAATGATGAGGCTAAGTCATTAGTGACATTTCTCCAATATGATCCATCATATGGGCTTTAGCAAGAGCTAACATTTGGTGTAGACAGGGTAGGGGAAAAAGGTGCCAAACAAGATTGCCTGTTTCAAAACACCTAAATTCCTTGACCAATTCACATCTTAAAAATAAACCATGTACATAAAACCAAACATTTTATGGCCTCTAAAAGCCTTTTAATCCCACTAGGAAATAGCCTCAATCCAAAATTGTGTGCAATGCTTGTGAATCACTGCTTAAAAGCATAATATGAACCATTTAAAATCCTGAATGGAGTAGCCTCTTCAGCAGCGCTAAGTCATGAGTTTGACTGTGTTGAAGTCGACGGGTTCACTGGGCTGAGGTCTTGCCCTTGCCCTTGTCAACGCCATGGTGGTCTGGGATGTGCCTGTATGGGCAGTTCGGCCTCCTGTCGCAGCCCAGGTTCCTCCAGAAGAAGCACTCCTTTCTACAAAAGGATAGAAAAGTCACAAATATCATCAACTATAAAAACAGCCAATAAATGCATGCCAGCCCAAAGGAGGGTGTTGCCCAAACACATTTACCCTTTCTAGTCATTTTTTACTGTGCCAACAATTTATGATTTTCAATAGGCTACTCACTGCTAGAGCAGGAAGCAAACAATTTCAAGATCAAAAACCAGGGACAGTACTATATTTTGCCCTTTCGCTATTAGTCCAATAGATCCTACATACGTGTTATTGGAAGGCAGGTCCTGAGCTTTATGGGCGTCCTTGGCTATGCCCAGGTGTGTTGGGTTCCTGTCAGGGTAGCGCACTAAGATCTTGGACCCATTGAGCTCCATCCCCTTTAAGATGGCAGACAAACACAATTATTACCCAAGAGGTCAGAGGCTTGCAGGAAACATCCAATTAAGACCAAGACTGCCTGAAAACTATACTAGCAGTCTCAAATCCTTGCCTTCTGTCATTGTTTCCTCAAATCCTCTCTAAGTTCATTGGAGGAGGTGGTCAGAGACAGACTGACCTTAGAGCCAATCCTCCAATAATCATCAAGAGGAATTGAAGTCTGAACACAATGAATTAAGAAACATAGTGTGTGAAACCAAACCATGTTACTCAAAAATACAGAATCAAGTAGAACGAAATGGGCAGACACTAGCGCATAAGACCAAGGGGCCTTAGTGCAAGTCTGCATGTTGTAAAGACACTTACATGAAAAGTCAAAGCAATCTCACAACAGTCTGGGTCCAAGTAGTTAATAAAAGCACATCGTCTAGAATGCAGAAGTTTAATACTATGGATTGGCCCAGCTCTGCAATGAAAGAGACATTGATTAGAAATGCAGAAGTCTAACAAGCAGGGGACGGGTGGACTGATTACACAAGGATAGTTTCAAGCGTGCCTAGTTCATAGCTTAGTTTCCTACTCAAGCATAGTTGTCAAACAAAATCTGGAAACCTGGGTAAGGTGATTGGCTGTGGCAGAACACTGTATAGATTTTGTAACTAGGCAAGTCAGTTCGGGAAAATTCTTATTTACAATGACGGCCTACCGGGGAACAGTGGGTTAACTGCCTTGTTCAGGGGCAGAACAGATGTTCACCTCGTCAGCTCGAGGATTCGATCCAGCAACCTTTCGGTTACCGGCCCAACGTTCTAACCACTTAGGCTACCTTCCGCCTCAATATCTAATGAATGGTGTGTAAATAAGATCTTTCTTACTGCCCCACTTCCCTGAGGGGTTCAATTAAAATATATGTGGTGCATTCACTTACCCTGCAAATCTCTCTATAATCATAGCCTCTGTTGCTGAAGGGACCAAGTTTCCAACCCAAATGGGGTATAATTTACTGTAAGTAAAAGCACATATCAAATTGCTACACCTACCAAACACCCATAACAACCAGTGGCAATTTACATCAAACAGACACTGTATCTCTAATATTACATTTTCATGTCACTGGAAAAACATCCAAACTAGATAGCAAACTTACGTTTCAACAGAAAAGTTTTCCGACGTGATCCTTGTGGGGGTGATGGTCTTGGGTCTGTTCTGAAGGCTTTGTGAATGCTGGGCCTGATGAGGTTTTGGGGCTGACGGGAACGCTGATGTTGTAGAGGTGCTGTAGACACTGTCCACTTTGGCAGGATAGGCAACACTTGCAGTTGGATAACTGCCATTATAGAGGATTCCTAAAACAAGAACAAGTCCCTAAATGTCTGAGGATTCTCAGTTCAAATAACTCTGGACTCCCAACAGTGTATACATCACTGCTCTAGAGGAGATCTGCATGGAGGAATGGGCCAAAATACCAGCAACAGTGTGTGAAAACCTTGTAAAGACTTACAGAAAACGTTTGACCTCTGTCATTGCCAAGTATTGAGATAAACTTTTGTTATTGACCAAATACTTATTTTCCACCATAATTTGCAAATAAATTCATAAAAAATCCTACAATGTGATTTTCTGGATTCCCCCCCCCCCTCATTTTGTCTGTCATAGTTGAAGTGTACCTATGATGAAAATTACAGGCCTCTCTCATCTTTTTAAGTGGGAGAACTTGCACAATTGGTGGCTGACTAAATACTTTTTTTGCCCCACTGTGTCAAGTAGCCTACCTACACAGAGGAGAAACCTACAGATGCTCTTACCAGATATTTTGGACAGTGCCTCAAGGGATTTCTCCATGTTCCCGTGAATTATCAAGGCATTTGAGCTCTGTTCCCGAGAAAAGCCAAACCCCTGCAACGAGACCACAAAACCCCAGAATCATTGTATCAGAAATATGTAACGCCGTTCAATGGTATTTGACTACTATTGAGTCCAACCAGTTTTACATCCTTTCTACTACAGTAACCCATAAGAGACTAAATAGTCTCCTTCCATGTTTATAAAAAAATTGTCCTAATGCAGTTGGTGTGTGATAACTCTGCATCGTCATGTTGCTGACCATTAGCTGTGTTATCTGGACCCTCATAAGTTCCTGGGCGGCATCTGTACAGGAACTGTCCAACCTTAACACTTCCTTTAAGGCCTGGGCGGCTTCATCGTATCTCTGTGGGGGAAATGATTGTAAATTCTCTACGCTAAAATGTAAAATTCTCAGTCTGAATAGTAAACAAAAAAAGATAAAACTGCATTCGCAACATCTGAGGCACAAGCTCATGTACCGATTCATGATTGGAGAAATGACAGGAAGTACACAACTTGGCATGGTTACAAAAAGGGGGATAGTTGACATTTCTTGTTCTCAAATAGAAATTCTACAAAAAATGTAATCAAGTTTGAAAGGCATCCAGTGAGTGGATAATGGTCCAAAGCTCGATAACTGACCCTGGCATCAGACATTACCTTCAGCCCTGCAAGAGCTCTGCCTTTTCTGTAGAGGCCTTTGACCCAGCCAGGACTCATGTTGAGTGCTAACTCCGCATCAGCCAGGGCTCTCTCATAGTCCTGCATCTTCTCATAACAGAACGACCGGTTGCCAAACAGCCTGAAACACAAAAGTAGTTTGTTTTAGTTGTAAAGCACATTGAAAACCTGAGAAAGTGGTGTCATTTAAACCAAATCAATTATCCTAGTTGAAGGCACAGTCTAGGAACCTATCAATACTGTAAAAGGGGGGAAAAATCATGATGCAAATCATGAGGCCAGGAAACCATTTAAAATCACATTTATTCAAAAATAATTGGTGAACAGTTTGATATTTCAAGAGGATTGTAGTTTCTCACCTAAACTCTGCAGGGTTGTACTTAATTGCATCTGTAAAATACTTAACAGCCATGTCAAAATGTCCACCGCTGGCAAACTGATTACCAATTACTGTGGAGAGAAGAAAAAAAAAGTTGCCAAATTCAAAATCAGGTGTTCCTTTCAAGTAACTGGTCTAGAATACTCACTTTTGCAACTTTTGGACAAAATGTTCTGAAATAATGAGGGAAGTTCTTTAATAATAATATTAATATTATGTATAACCACTTCTGAAGAGAAACTTACCAGCCAGCTCTGTACTCCTTTTAACTATATCCTCGGTGTTGGGTACAGGAGAATTCTGTGCAAGGATAAACAAGACAGTTTACACATCCAGAATACTTAAAGCGGGCATATACTGCATGATAGAAGGATATTTCTACGATTTCACTTGTCGCAGAGAATTTTTCTGGATTGTATTTCAATCTTGATGCATACAGTGTCACGGGGGGGGGGGGGCAACGAAGTAGATTAAATGCCCCCCCATGTTCTCCAGACAACATCGTGACCCCCACATGATGAAAAGTCTCATATCCAAATGTTTTGTCGGAGCTCCTGCAGTGTGACAGGTGATGCGTTCTGATAGCCAATAGAAATGGTGCACCAGCCAATAGAAATGCATGATGAGTGAATAAACTGGTCCGCTGTGAAATTGCTCAATCAGTAGGATAGAGTCAGCTCACACTGCAGTCAATCCACTTCAACAACATACCCAATGCCTCAACTAATTATTTTATGCACTTCCATTTCTCCCTGTCAATATTCATAACGGTTTACCCATCTCTCGTTGAAATCGTATACATGTCATTTGGGGAAAAACAGCTGCTAAGTGAGGGGGCGTCCATCGTACACGCTACCGATAGCAACAGCAAGATTTAACCGCTGGTTTATCGTACAGTGTGCGCCATATATTTCGGGGTTTAATATTGTACAGTGTATTCCTGGCTTTATGTACACCTTCAGCATTCAATAGGAAAGATTACCACACCTTTTGTATATCTTTCCTTTCTTTATTTGGTTTCTCCTTCGGTTGACTGGTTTTCTTTTTCTCCTTCCATTCTGACCTAGGCTTCTGTTCCAGTTGACGCTTTGCTATATCAGCAGCCTTGGATACAAAACTGCTGGTCATATCTAGTTCCAGTTCCTGGTGGAAATATGGGAAGAGAAAAAAAAGCATCAAAATGGACCCCAGTCTATTTTCTCCTAAATAGAAACTTGAAAGTGTTTTTTTGCTTCTGGAGTAGCAGTTAAAAACCAACAATGACAGACTGCTTTCTGTTACGCCAGTGTTAATTTAGTCAGCTATTTTGAGATTTGGTTTAAGTCTTAATGACTATAAATAACTTTTATAGTCTTAGTCCCATTTTAGTAAATTTGTTCTTAGTTTTAATTATTTGTTGACTAAAACTCGGGACAATGTGTTTAGTTTTAGTCAGTGCATTTCCCCTCCCAAGAAATAACGCATTTTCCATCATGTGAACATTCAGATAGCCGTGTCCAACTGGGCCTACTATCCCATCGTAAAGCTGACACTACAGTATGTTATTTTTAGTGCTACACTGATATTGATTAGTGCACTGTTGGGTTTTATAGCTTGTAAGAAAAGGCATGTCACTGTACTTGTGCACATGACATTGAAAACTTGAAATATTGCTATTGTGGCAGATTGTAAACCGATGCCAGCCATGATTAATTACAGCCTAGACGACAGGTTAAACAATTTAGGGATACAGCTATTTTCATCATGACCTGACAGTGGAAAAAAAGTGGAGAATCTGAGCATTCCAAAAATGCCAGAAATATTACTGTAATCCCAATACTCAGCAAATAGCATGAATATTTTCCAATAAAAAAATAAACTCACATTTGTGGACAGTTTCTGATGTGATCAAAGCAAAAAAATATATCTTGCATGAAAGTAAGAGAAGTAATAACATTGTTTCTAGTTTAGTTGCAATCGAAGTGTCCTGGCTGCGCTCCAGTGACTGAAGTAACCGTTCGGGAGTTACGTGGGAGAGCCGGTTAGACCTGCTCAATCAGACTGTGGCAGTATCAACATCTTTCAGTTGCGCAATGAGAGGATTGCATGAAATATTCTGCAAAAGTCATGCATGCTTTTGATTGGACAACACAGATGAAAAGGAGCTTCGTGTCAAAATTTAAATGTTCTTTAGTCTAACGTGGAATTCTCGTCTCGTCACATTTTTTGTCAACTGAAATGAAAACTAATTTGCTACAATTAATGTTTTTTTTTTTTTTTTTTTAACTGCATCTCATCTCGTTATATTAATCTGTTTTCACTAAGGATAATATGTTGTACATTTTTTGGAGGTATTGTTGATTAAATGAACACTGCATTATGCCAACGCAGGGTATGAAATTAACTTCTAAACGACACTTGACCATCAGGCAAGTTAATCCTGTTACTACGATCACTTGCCCGAAAATGTATCCTATGCATAGGGGAGGAGCCATATGTTCGCTGCCTTTCACCTACACATAAAAGGAGAAAGCAGAAAGATCTATCCTGGAATTCTTTGCATTTTGGTTGATATCAAAACATTCTCAGAAAAGGCTCAACTTTCTTGGCTGCCATACATTGTCTGTCTTTCATTTAAACAATGGGGAGGAACCAGAAATATCAGTTTTAGGCTACTGAAATGCTATAGTTTGGTTGTTTTCACACACATGCATATTTTTTATTATTATCACTAACCCCTGCTAACGCTATGCTCCTAGTGTAGCAGATCACATACTCACAAATGTAAAGCCACCATTTTAGTTTGGTTACCTCCGAGTTGCTGTGTATGCTCTCCTCTTCACTCTCCTCACCGTCGCTGGACTCTCCGCTGCTGTCTCCGCTATCCGTGACAGACAAGTCCTGCATGCCCTGAGCGAGAGCCCCTTTAGCGCTGGTACTAGTCTTGTTACACTTCTCATTTACTGTACTCTCTGCATCAAGCTGTGAACAGTCAACATTCATATGTCAAGAGAGAAAATCATACATAACAATTATTTTGACTTACTTAAACTGATATAATAAACCAAGGTGTGCTTGCTTTCGCTTTTATTAAATATAATGAACATTGTTAAATCAGCTGAGTTGATATAGCACTCACCTTGACTTCTGTCACTGGGTTCTGTTGTTCTTTCTCCAACTTCTCAAGCAGTCTTCTTTCTTTTTGTTTCTGTAGGACAGAAATTGAGAAAGTAGAACTTTGTTTATATTGTCTGAGCTTTCCTAAACCCACTAACCTCCTGACGAGTATGGGTAAATTGGGRGGGGGGGKGGGGGGGGACTAGTTGACTTCAAACCTTTCACCCCAAAACTCACAATTTTCTTAATCCGCTTCTTCTCAGCCTTGACTTTGCTCTTTCGGTAGTCTTTCAATACCTCAAGTTCTCTCACGGCAGGCTGCAGAATGAAGACATATTTATTTAAGTAGAATACAAGATTATTCAAAAAGGTTTTGTAGCAATCAAAGCAAGACTTTTTCCATTAGATTAACAGGAGATTGTAAAATACTGACATTATCTGGAGATGGTTTAGAGGCTGCTTTAGGTGGTTGATTGTAATGCAGAGTGGTGGGTTGGCATGAAGAGCTCGAGTTAGATAAGAAGTTTCTGGAAAATCCACAGTATGACTTTCTATCATGGTGATCTTCATAATCGCTGTCATAAAAGTCTTCACCCGAGTAATATTCATGGGTTACAAAATCCAAACCTTTGTGAAAAGAATGGAAATTGTTAGTAGCCTAATTCACAGTAAACAATAGAGCTAGACGTTGGGAACAGCATAGATTCAAACTAATTTTTCTGTCACATCTTGTTTAAATATGACTAATCTTTCCAGGTCCAGTGACATTTATTATTTTTGAAACAAGGCGACTGACGTGATACAAACATGTTATTCATCTAATACATATTCTGATAAGTCATCTCGGTACAAAAATCCTAATAAACACGTCTTCAATGTTATTTGCATTCATACTGTGCTAGCACTCGGCAAGCGTTTCCCCAAACTCAGTCCTCTGGACCACCAAGTGGTGCACGTTTAGGTTTTCGCCCCAACTCTACACAGCTGACTCAAATAATCAAAGCTTGATGATTAGTTGATTATTTGAATCAGCCGTGTAGTGCTAGTGTAACGGATGTGAAATGGCTAGCTAGTTAGCGGTGGTGCGCGCTAATAGCTTTTCAATCGGCTACGTCACTCGCTTTGAGACCTTGAAGTAGTGGTTCCCCTTGCTGTGCACGGGCCGCGGCTTTTGTGGAGCGATGGGTAACGATGCTTCGTGGGTGACTGTTGTTGATGTCTGCAGAGGGTCCCTGGTTCACGCCCGGGTATGGGCGAAGGGACACCGTAAAGTTAAACTTGGTAACGATGGACAAAGGAGGACAAAAACGTGCACCCCTTGGGGTTTGAGGACAGAGTTTGGGAAACCCTGCACTAGGCATTGCTTTTAATACCAGTTCTTACCAAGATATCCAATGTTTAGCCCATGAGACTGTACTCTTACAAAATCCATTACGGCATGCTGAAAAAGAACGAGGCGGGAAAGTAAGTACAGAGATGCATTTTATACATGTCTTAGATAGGGTTGCACAATTATGGGAACTTTAAATCAATTCCCTGGTTTCCTTGCTTTTTTCCCCAGCACTGAGCATATTTCAGGTTTGCTTAGCGCAAAGTTTAACATTGAATTCCGTGCAACCTCCAGCACGTTTACTGGGAACACAAAGGCTGTACCACTAGCCACTTTAAGCAATGCCACTTAATACAATGTTTACATACCCTACATTACCCATCTCATATGTATATACTGTACTCTATATCATCTACTGCATCTTGCCATCTTTATGCAATACATGTACCACTAGCCACTTTAAACTATGCCACTTTATGTTTACATACCCTACAGTACTCATCTCATATGTATATACCGTACTCTATACCATCTACTGCATCTCCATTCCTTCTGTACCACCACTCATCCATATATCTTTATGTACATATTCTTTATCCCTTCACACTTGTGTGTGTGTGTAAGGTAGTAGCGTGGAATTGTTAGGTTAGATTACTGTTGGTTATTACTGCATTGTCGGAACTAGAAGCACAAGCATTTCGCTACACTCGCATTAACATCTGCTAACCATGTGTATGTGACTAATAAAATTTGATTTGAAGTTAGTTTTACATGGCCAAGTACTGTGGCTATTTACTCATAATGTAGGCCTTCCATCAAACGGAGAACTTGCTTCAAAAAAATTGTAATTATTTGGGGGAAATTGTTGGAAAAATATAATTATAAAATAGATAAATACAGGTCCTAATCTCAGATCAAGACATGTGAAAACTGACATTTTGTTGACTGTTCGTGAGAATGACCTTAGACCCCCCCCCCCCCACTTCACAAAGGTCTCTCCCCCCCCACCTTGCCTCTAACGCCAGTACACAAATTCAAATGTAATCCCTACAACAGTTGCTAACTAAACATTCAGCTTGGTATTTACCATATTGTGGATGTCTCCGGGGTCTAAGAATAGCAGGAAAAAACACAAATGTCAGCAGGGCACACACACGTCATGTTAGCTAACGTTACTAGCTAATAGTTAGCAGCTAGCTTAGGTTCATAAGATAAGAGATATCCAAGTTAATTCCTGAGACCGCTTAAAACGTATTCGCAGCGATACAAAAACAAAACTAAAAAGCTAGACTAAATATTAACTTACAGAAAGTCAGGAGTTAGCTAACATTTGAGACCTTGTGAGTCATAATATAGGTGTTTGGGGGAAAAGAGTACTCTTACCCTGCTCCACTTGTGTAACCTTCGCGAGTCTTCTTTCAGACATGTCGAATGAGAGCTAGCTATATATATATATATATATATTATTTAAAAATTAGCTAGCTTAATGACGCTGGCGTATCCATCGAAATGTTTTGCCTCGTTTTTTCCCCCACCTTTGTCGAATGAACTCTACTCCCCCCCCCAAAAAAAGTGGGTATCTTCTTCTGTCTTTATCTGCTGTTGGCATCCAACGTTATGGTGCATTACCGCCACCCACTGTACTGGAGCGTGTGCCAGAGACAAGGAGGAACTCAATCCTACCCGCCAGCCCCATTTGATAAACACATGAGACTGTCTCTGATGTTTTACACAGTTTGCTCTTTAAACTCAATTGCTGTATCCCCTTCTCCCTCATACTGGATCTCAGTCTCTCTTTCCCCCTCATACACTCACACTGTATCAGCACATGCTCCACTGTCTCTGTTTCCTGACAGTAATATGCTTTCCTATCACATTAAATGTCTCAACCCTGTTGTTTCCCACCCGTAGCCATGTATAGATGACCTCCTCTCTACTGTCTCTTTCTACCATCCTCCCCTACTTTACTTTGTACTCTGTGTGTGTGTGTGTCACAGAGGTCGAAATCTAAATCAAATTTTATTGGTCACATACACATGGTTAGCAGATGTTAATGCGAGTGTAGCAAAATGCTTTTGCTTCTAGTTCCGACAATGCAGTAATATCTCACAAATTCACAACCACTACCTTATACACACAAATGTAAGGGATGAATAGGTACATATAAATATATGGATGAGCGATGGCTGTGCGGCATAGGCAAGATGCAGTAGATGGAGTAGAGCGGTATATACGAGACGCGTAATGTAGGATTTGTAAACATTATTAAAGTGGTGTTATTTAAAGTGACTAATGATAGGCATAGGCACGATGCTAAGGCACTACATCTCAGTCACTACAGACACCCTGGTTCGAATCCAGGCTGTATCACAACCGGCCGTGATTGGGAGTCCCATAGGGCGGCGCACAATTGGCCCAAAATCAACCGAGTTTGGCCGGTTGTAGGCCGCCATTGTAAATACGAATTTGTTCTTAAACCGACTTGCCTAGTTAAATAAAAAATATGCTTGACCTTAGTGTTTGTGTTCCACTGCTCCTGTCATCTCTGTACCACCACTGTTCTTATCATTCCCTTAGCCGCTGCCTTGCTCTTTTGGCACTCCACCCCCTCTCTCCTAAGGACCTGTTTAGCGAGCACATCTACAGGACTTCCACCCAGGGACACACTCCTTTCACGCCGCTTTGATACAGCTACAACCGGAAGTGAATTTCGTGGGCAGGTTAGGAGAGCATTTTCCTAACCTTAACCTAGTTCTCCTAACATGCAACGAAAAAGACCATTCCAGTTGTAGTGTGAAGTGTGTTTCTCCTTCCACCCGCACATGGGCTAGGATTTAAGCAGAACTTATTTGCATTTGTCTCACCCGGGCATGAATTTGGAGTACCCATATAGCAGGTATTGTCTGCTCATAATCTTGATGTGATTGGCCTGACTGAAACGTGGCTTAAGCCTGATGAATTTACTGTGTTAAATGAGGCCTCACCTCCTGGTTACACTAGTGACCATATCCCCCGCGCATCCAGCAAAGGCGGAGGTGTTGCTAACATTTACGATAGCAAATTTCAATTTACAAAGAAACATTTTTTTTTGTCTTTTGAGCTTCTAGTCATGAAAATTATGCAGCCTACTAAATCACTTCTTATAGCTACTGTTTACAGGCCTCCTGGGCCGTATACAGCGTTCTTCACTGAGTTCCCTGAATTCCTATCGGACCTTGTAGTCATGGCAGATAACATTCTAATTTTTGGAGACTTTAATATTCACATGGAAAAGTCCACAGACCCATTCCAAAAGGCTTTCGGAGCCGTCATCGACTTAGTGGGTTTTGTCCAGCATGTCTCCGGACCTAATCACTGCCACAGTCATACTCTGGACCTAGTTTTGTCCCGTGGAATAAATCTTGTAGATCTTAATGTTGTTCCTCATAATCCTGGACTATCGGACCACCATTTTATTACGTTTGCAATTGCAACACATATTCTGCTCAGTCCCCAACCAAGGATCATCAAAAGCTGTGCTATAAATTCTCGGACAACCCAAAGATTCCTCGATGCCCTTCGACTCCCTCCACCTACCCAAGGACGTCAGAGTACAAAAATCGGTTAACAACCTAACTGAGGAACTACATTTAACCTTGCGTAATACCCAAGATGAGGTCGCACCCCTAAGAAACTAGCTCCCTGGTATACAGAAATTCCCCGAGCCCTAAAGCAAGCTTCCACAAAATTGGAACGAAATGGCGCTACAACAAACTGGAAGTCCTCCGACTAGCTTGGAAAGACAATACCGTGCAGTATTGAAGAGCCCTCACTGCTGCTCGATCATCGTATTTTTCCAACTTAATTGAGGAGAATAAGAACAATCCAAAATGTATTTGAGACTGTCGCAAAGCTAACTAAAAAGCAGCATTCCCAAAGAGAGGATGGCTTTCACTTCAGCAGTGATACATTTATGAACTACTAGGGATCGTGATCTTTTCGTCAAAGAAAACAAATTACGGACTCCTCTTTAAATCTGCATATTTCTCCAAAGCTCAGTTATCCTGAATCTGCACAACACTGCTAGGACCTAGGATCAAGGGAGACACTGAAGGTTTTTAATACTATGTCTCTTGACACATTGATGAAAATAGTCTTGGCCTCTAAACCTTCAAGTTGCATACTGGACCCTATTTCAACTAAACTACTGAATGAACTGTTTCCTGTGCTTGGCCCTCCTATGTTGAATATAATAAATGGCTCTCTATCCACCGGATGTGTACCAAACTCACTAAAAGTGGCAGTAATAAAGCCTCTCTTGAAAAAGCCAAACCTTGACCCAGAAAATATAAAAAACTATCGGCCAAAATCGAATCTCCCATTCCTCTCAATTTCTTTTGAAAAAGCTGTTGCGCAGCAACTCACTGCCTTCCTGAAGACAAATAATGTATACGAAACTCTTCAGTCTGGTTTCAAACCCAATCATAGCACTAAGACTGCACTCGTGAAGGTGGTAAATTACTTTTTAATGGCGTCAGACCAAGGCTCTGCATCTATCCTCATGCTCCTAGACCTTAGTGCTGCTTTTGAAACCATCGATCACCACATTCTTTTGGAGAGATTGGAAACCCAAATTGGTCTACACGGACAAGTTCTGGCCTGGTTTAGTTTTTATCTGTCGGAAAGATATGTTTGTCTCTGTGGATGGTTTGTCTTCTGACAAATCAACTGTAAATGTCGTTGTTCCTCAGGGTTCCGTTTTAGGACCACTATTGTTTTCACTATATTTGAAACATAATGTTAACTTTCACTGCTATGTGGATGATACACAGCTGTGCATTTTGATGAAACATGGTGAAGCCCCAAAATTGCCGTTCCTGGAAGCCTGTGTTTCAGACATAAGGAAGTAGATATCGGCGAATGTTTTACTTTTAAACTCGGACAAAACAGAGATGCTAGTTCTAGGTCCCAAGAAATAAAGAGATCTTCTGTTGGATCTGACAATCTTTATTTTTTTATTTATTTCACCTTTATTTAACCAGGTAGGCTAGTTGAGAACAAGTTCTCATTTGCAACTGCGACCTGGCCAAGAGAAAGCAAAGCAGTTCGACACATACAACAGCACAGAGTTTCACATGGAATAAACAAACATACAATCAATAATACAGTAGAAAAAGTCTATATACAGCATGTGCAAATGAGGTAGGATAAGGGAGGTAAGGCAATAAATAGGCCATGGTGGCGAAGTAATTACAATATAGCAATTAAACACTGGAATGGTAGATGTGCAGAAGATGAATGTGCAAGTAGAGATACTGGGGTGCAAAGGAGCAAGACTAATAAATACAGTATGGGGATGAGGTAGTTGGATGGGCTATTTACAGATGCAGTGAGCAGCTCTGACAACTGGTGCTTAAAGCTAGTGAGGGAGATAAGTCTCCAACTTTAGTAATTTTTGCAGTTTGTTACAGTCATTGGCAGCAGAGAACTGGAAGGAGAGGCGGCCAAAGGAAGAATTGGCTTTGGGGGTGACTAGTGAGATATACCTGCTGGAGCGCGTGCTACGGGTGGGTGCTGCTATGGTGACCAGTGAGCTGAGATAAGGCGGGGCTTTACCAAGCAGAGACTTGTAGATGACCTGGAGCCAGTGGGTTTGGCGACGAGTATGAAGCGAGGGCCAGCCAACGAGAGCGTACAGGTCGCAGTGGTGGGTAGTATATGGGGCTTTGGTGACAAAACGGATGGCACTGTGATAGACTGCATCCAATTTGCTGAGTAGTGATGGAGGCTATTTTGTAAATAACATCGTTGAGGATCGGTAGGATGGTCAGTTTTACGAGGGTATGTTTGGCAGCATGAGTGAAGGATGCTTTGTTGCAAAATAGGAAGCCGATTCTAGATAAAATGTTGGATTGGAGATGTTTAATGTGAGTCTGGAAGGAGAGTTTACAGTCTAACCAGACAGCTAGGTATTTTTAGTTGTTCACATATTCGAGGTCAGAAGCGTCCAGAGTAGTGATGCTGGACGGGCGGGCAGGTGCGGGCAGCGATCGGTTGAAGAGCATGCATTTAGTTTTACTTGTATTTAAGAGCAGTTGGAGGCCACAGAAGGAGAGTTGTATGGCATTGAAGCTCGTCTGGAGGTTAGTTAATACAGTGTCCAAAGAAGGGCCAGAGGTATACAGAATGGTGTCGTCTGCGTAGAGGTGGATCAAAGAATCACCGGCAACAAGAGCGACATCATTAATACATACAGAGAAGAGAGTCGGCCCGAGAATTGAACCCTGTGTCACCCCCATAGAGACTGCCAGAGGTCCGGACAACAGGCCCTCCAATTTGACACACTGAACTCTATCAGAGAAGTAGTTGGTGAACCAGGCGAGGCAATCATTTGAGAAGCCAAGGCTGTTGAATCTGCCAATAAGAATGTTGTGATTGACAGAGTCGAAAGCCTTAGCCAAGTCGACAAATACAGCTGCACAGTAATGTCTCTTATCGATGGCGGTTATGAAATCGTTTAGGATCTTGAGCGTGGCTGAGGTGCACCCATGACCAGCTCTGAAACCAACTTTTTAAAGGGAACATATGCTTCTGCAGAACTTATGACCATCTAGGTGATGGCGTTAGGCTGTGTTTGTCACCCTTCGATAGCTCAGTTGGTAGAGCGGAGGACTGTAGGTGAAATTGCAGTAATCCTTAGGTCGCTGGTTCAAATCCGGCTCGAAGGATTTTATTTTTCTTGTGGCTTACGCCAACTTTTTGACCGCATTGCACTTTGATATGTACTTGACAAACAAATTATCTTTCACTGAGACGAAATCTTCACTTGTTGACCTTCGATAGGAATGTAGGTAAAGCAGCAGAGAGTACTTGAAATTGCAACAATCCTTAGGTCACTGACTCACAGGAGGATAACTTTTTCTGCAGTTCTGACAAGTTTTTTACTTTTGCCTAGTGTTTCCCCAAAAGCAATTCATTCCATGAACGGGAATCAAACCCGGGACGCTGCGGTGAGAGCACCGAATCCTAACCACTAGACCACCAGGGAGAGGGCAAAAGACATTTCGCAGTGAGGGGGCTAAACAGCATTCTTTACCCTCGGCTCACTTTTTCTCTATCCCCAAACGCAACTAGTTGCAATCTAAGGGGATGTAGCTCAGCGGAAGAGAGCATTTTTCCCGTCCTATCCGGTGGCCTGTGTTAATTTTAAGTTCTCTCAGGACCTGAGCCCTAGGACCAGGACTACTTGGCCTGATGACTCCTTGCTGTCCCCAGTCCACCTGGTCATGCTGCTGAGCCAGTTTCAACTGTTCTGCCTGCGGCTATGGAACCCTGACCTGTTCACTGGACGTGCTACCTTGTCCCAGACCTGCGGTTTTGGACTCTCTCTCTACCTCACCTGCTGTATCTAACTCTGATCAGCTATGAAAAGCCAACTGACATTTACTCCTGAGGTGCTGACCTGTTGCACCCTCTACAACTACTGTGATTATTATTATCTGACCCTGCTGGTCATCTATGAATCTTTGAAGATCTTGACCATGTTCTGTTATAATCTCCACCCGGGACAGCCAGAAGAAGACAGGCCACCCCTCAGAGCCTGTTTCTTCCTAGGTTCTGGACTTTCTAGGGAGATTTTCTTAGCTACTGTGCTTCTATATCTGCATTTCTTGCGGTTTGGGGTTTTAGGCTGGGTTTCTGTACAGCACTTTGTGACATCGGCTGATGTAAAAAGGGCTTTATAAATACATTTGATTGATTGTCTGCAGACTCATTAACACGGCACGAGTCAGAGCATATAACTGCTCTGTTTGGCTTGACCCCAGTGGGTCACTTACAGGTCATGGCTTTCTATTTGGAAATGTCAAAATTAAGGTCCTTATGTCATAGTAGAAAAGCTTAAAAAAATAAAATAATGACATATTTAGAAATAAGGTTTCATATTTGCTCATATAGGGCAACCTGTGACTTGTACATAAGGGGAGTATGGTTGGGAATTGTAGGTACGTGGGGGGGTGGTCAGTGACTGACACCCAACAACTAAACCGTTACACCAAGAGATCTGATCCATTCATTCCTATGGAGGACTGCTCCTTCTGAGGATTCAGAAGTACCAATACGGACGGTGGTTCAAAGCCTCTCATTGGCCAATACATAGCATCCGCAATCTAGTGTTTGTATACATCATTGAAGGTCGCTACACTACCCCCTTCCTTCGGGAGAGCGTGTCCCCACCGTTCTTTATACTAAGTCCCTCACACGCCTCTCCGATGGCCTCACAGGCACCATCCCACCCGGGACTCAAACCCGAGTCCATCGTCTGAATTTGAGTGGTCATATTTCTCCAGCCCAGTCCCTCTTCTTTTTACCAAAACCAGGTGGGGTAATCATAATTGTTTGAACTTCAGATTTGCACTTTAAGTGACATTTGTATAAAAATTTGGTTTTAAAAACATTTCCCATGGTCAAATAAAGAACACATACCGTATTAAAGCACAAAACTTGGCTATAAAGTGTCAAATGAAAAGTTAAATCTATATATCCCTAGTATCCACAATGACTGGTTAAACTGTCATGTGTTATGGTGCTCCAGTTTGACTGGTTAAACGATACAGAACAAAATAATTGACTCAGAGAAATTATAATGTTAACTGTCAGTATATACTTTATATATTTTGATGACAGAATCGTGAAAATGATACAGGCTGATGAAGACATACGATCATCTCCACGGGTGTCTGAGAAGAGGGAGGAGAAAGCAGCAGAGAAGCTACCAGAGTAAAATAGCACATGAAAGGACAGAGTAATGTTTTCTTTTTTTTATCACAAATTATTTTGGACAAATCTGTCAAGACGCCAACCATGATAAAGGCTTTTAAACACAGATTTTAAATCAACTTGTGAATTTTGATCCCCACCTTTAAATCTTAATGTAATGACAATTTTTTTACTTTTTTCTGATTATTATCAATGACTTAACAGCTGTAACAAGTTGTCCAGCTTAGGAAATCCTCACTGGTCCCCTAGTTTATAAAGAACGACACCTGTAAACAAGACACTTTTTGTTTGGCCATCGGGAAGAGGCATCCAGAGTCCGGTCACGCAGCCACTCAGATTAATATAATACACCTTTCCTTTTTCAAGCAATACAAAAGGACCATTTTGATATTGTGACTGCATTTATTCTTATCACATAAAACATGGATTCTTACTGTAGGCATTATCAATGTATCGTAAAAAATTATCAGGATGTAAGACTGCTTTAAAGAACAACAAAGTCAAGATGTGGTAGAAATGTTCCTACCAGTCTGTGATAGAAGCAGGACTCTTGTTAGTATAACAAAATATATGTTTAAATACTCTTTTTATTCAAAATTCACAAAAGTTATGGATACTTTTAATAGATAAAAAAACAATGATGTCAATGCATTAAGATTCACAAGCAAGACTTGCACCTCTTCTTATAACATATTTCAATATAAACTCAGCAAAAAAAAAAGAAGAAACATCCTCTCACTGTCAACTGCGTTTATTTTCAGCAAACTTAACGTGCAAATATTTGTATGAACATAAGATTCAACAACTGAGACAAACTGAACAAGTTCCACAGACATGTGACTAACAGAAATGGAATAATGTGTCCCTGAACAACGGGGGGGGGGGGTCAAAATCAAAAGTAACTGTCAGTATCTGGTGTGGCCACCAGCTGCATTAAGTACTGCAGTATATCTCCTCCTCATGGACTTCACCAGATTTGCCAGTTCTTGCTGTGAGATGTTACCCCACTCTTCCACCAAGGCACCTGCAAGTTCCCGGACATTTCTGGGGGGAACGGCCCTAGTCCTCACCCTCTGATCCAACAGGTCCCAGACTTGCTCAATGCGATTGAGATCCGGGCTCGTCGCTGGCTATGGCAGAACACTGACATTCCTGTCTTGCAGGAAATCACGCACAGAACGAGCAGTATGGCTGGTGGCATTGTCATGCTGGAGGGTCATGTCAGGATGAGCCTGCAGGAAGGGTACCACATGAGGGAGAAGGATACCTTCTCTGTAACGCACAGTGTTTGCCTGCAATGACAACAAGCTCAGTCCGATGATGCTGTGATCCACCGCCCCAGACCACAACGGACCCTCCACCTCAATCGATCCCGCTCCAGAGTACAGGCCTCGGTGTAAGTGTCTTAAGTTTTCAGAACTGTGACCTTAATTACCTACCGTCTGTAAGCTGTTAGTGTCTTAACGACCGTTCCACAGGTGCATGTTCATTAATTGTTTATGATTCAATGAACAAGCATGGGAAACAGTGTTTAAACCCTTTACAATGAAGCTCTGTGAAGTTATTTGGATTTTTACSAATTATCTTTGAAAGACAGGKTCCTGAAAAAGGCAAGTTTCTTTTTTTGCTGAGATTATTCCCACAATATCACATAACAGGTTTTCCATTATTTCAATAACAAGTGACTCTGTTGGAATCAGTCACTTCAACTACATGTCTGTACATATTATTCAATACTAAAAGTTACCATTATTCAAACCAGTTACAACATAAAATGTAACAAATTAACCAATGTTTAAATCAGTGGTTCCCCCAAAACAAGCCAAGTACACTTTCAAAAAGAGAGAGAGAGCCCATTTTGAAATTGCTTTTCCATACAAAGTCAGAGAAGTAGCCGTTACTGCAATACAGTTAGTGGTAGAAGTAGTTCCTTTTCAACTAGAGAAGTGACTCTCAACAGCAGTGAAAATAAATGGCCCTACCGTTTTTGTTCTTGACCAAACATCTTCAATATCAAACCTGAGTAACAAACTATAAGGCATTGTGAAACTGTCACCACATCCCCGGCAGCAACTTCATTAGTGAAAGCTTCTCATTTTAGGGTAAAAGTCGACAAAAAGTCCCCCCCCCCCCCCCCCCCGCCCTACCGTTTTTGTTCTTGACCAAACATCTTCAATATCAAACCTGAGTAACAAACTATAAGGCATTGTGAAACTGTCACCACATCCCCGGCAGCAACTTCATTAGTGAAAGCTTCTCATTTTAGGGTAAAAGTCGACAAAA